>NW_027326276.1:17500-30229 GCF_048594095.1 Paramormyrops kingsleyae | reverse complement strand
CAAAAATACATAATGTTAAGAAGGCTAACTTCAATTGTATGAGATTAAAACTAGAAACTGTGAACTGGATGGAGTTAAATAACAAAACTGTTGAAGAGGCATGGAATTTTTTAAAAGCACATTATTGCAAGTGCAAGAGGACTTCATACCTCTTTCCAGCAAGAATAAATCTAGGAAACTGCAACCTAGGTGGTTTACTAGGGAAATAAAGTACAAAATAAGTAGGAAAAGGGCTTTGTTCCAGATATGGAAAATAACTGATGATGACATAATAAAGCAAGAGTATCTAAATCTACAGGCTGAGTTAAAAAATGACATTAGACGAGCTAAAAGGAATGTCGAAAGGAAGATTGCATTGGAGGCTAAGGATGACGTTAAAAGTTTCTTTCAGTATTTTAACTCTAAAAGAGCTCTAAAAGCTGAAATTACTAATCTGCAGGATAGTAAGGGTCTTATAATTGAAAATGACATTGATATAGTAAATGAGTTCAATGATAGTTTTGCACGGGTAGTTTTGAGAACACTAGTAACTTACCAGTTCTTATTACTAATCCAGCATCGTCTATAACTAATATATACTGTATATAACTGAAGCTGATGTTTTGCAAAGCCTGACTAAGCTCAAAATAAATAAATCACAGGGCCGTAATGGCATCTTACCTATAGTGTTAAAAGAGATGAGGGATATTATTTGCTGACCCTTAACTTTACTGTTTCAAAAATCCTTATCTGAAGGTGTGGTACCTTCTGATTGGAAGCATGCCAACATAACGCCCATTTTCAAAAAAGGGGATAGAAGTAATTTGTCAAACTATAGGCCAATCAGTCTAACTTGTATAACTGGTAAAGTTATGGAGGCAATAATCAAAGAGAAAATGGTAGATTATCTGGACTCAACATTTTGAGGGATAGCCAACATGGATTTAGGAGAGGTAGATCCTGTTTAACAAATCTGTTGGAGTTTTTTGAGGAAGCTACTCAGGAAGTTGATGATAAGAAGGCCTATGATGTCATCTACTTAGACTTCCAAAAGGCTTTTGATGTTGTCCCCCACAAGAGGCTCTTACTTAAATTCAAAGCGACAGGTATTTTAGGAACTCTAGCAACCTGGATTGATAACTAGTTAACAGATAGGAAGCAGCGAGTAGTTATAAGAGGCACAATGTCACAGTGGGCCTGCGTTCATAGTGGGGTACCGCAGGGTTCAATTTTAGGACCACTATTGTTCCTAATTTACATAAATGATATAGACACCAATATATACAGTAAACTGGTGAAATTTGCAGATGACACCAAGGTGGATGGTGTAGCAGATACTGAACTAGTGGCTCAGCAGCTACAGCGGGATCTTGATTTAATGAGTGACCGCTCCTCGTGTGTGCCACGCCCCCTCATTACCTCATGTCGAATCCTGATTGTCGTCACATGTTCCCTATTCCGTTTGCTTTGTCTTATGTATTTAGTCCTAGTCTCAGTCAGTCTTGCCAGATTCGTCATTGATGTATTGTCATGTTTTGTTCCTTGTCCGCCAGTCTTCCCTTAAATAAACCCCGTCTGTCCGTATTTGCAGCTCTGCTTGCCTGCTTTCCGGCTCGCTTACCCCGGAGCATGACAGAATGACGAATCTCCTGAAAGATGCACCGCAGCAGGGCGAGGACCTCTGGCTCGTCCTGATGCATGAGGTCGCATATTGGCGCGAACTGCCGGAGATTCGCTGAGATCCCGGCCTGTTCGCACTGGCGGAGGAAAGCTGGGATCTCCTCCAAGAGGTTAACCCACGAACCGAGGAGCGCATAATGGCGGAAGTGCGCTCCCTCCTACTACAGCTCACCGCCCAGGTAAGGGAGAGATGCCTCCAGCCTCCCACCTGGTCAGAAGCAACCCCGCCTCTACCTTCTGGTCCGGGCCGGCGGAAGGAAAAGAGAAGACGGGGAAGAAGGGAAGAAGCCGACCCGACTATCGTCGTTTGGCGGTGTCTTCTCTCACCGGCTTCACTCCTAGCGGGTGAGCGGGGGGAATCCCCGTGCTCGGAAGACGTCCCGGCTGCGACGCTCACACGAACATGCAACGCCTCCGGCGCTTTCGCCAAGGAGCCGCTGCTGGCGGCATATCAGTACCGGCCGGCACGCCTGGCTAACAAGGGAGCCAGGGCGGCTTGGGACGCAATTCCCCTGGTCCCTAGAGCCCTAAAGGATCAGCTCCGGACCTGTGCTCTGGCTCTGTCCGCAGCGCTGCCTGCTGCCGCTGCCGCTCTGCCCGCGGCGCCGCCTGCTGCCCCCACTCTGGCCGCGGCACCGCCTGCTGCTGCTGCTGCCGCCGCCGCCGCCTGCTGCTGCTGCTGCTGCTGCTGCCGCCACCGCACTGCCCGCGGCACCGCCTGCTGCTGCCGACGCTCTGCCCGCGGCACCGCCTGCTGCCGCCGACGCTCTGCCCGCGGCACCGTCCGAGGCGCCCGCTGCGGCGTCCCCTGATGGCCGCATGTCTGAGGTGCCCGCCGAGGCGCCTCCTGCTGGCTGCGTGTCCGAGGCGCCCCCTGCTGGCCACGTGTCGAAGGTGCCCGCCGAGGCGCCCCCTGCTGGCCGCATGTCGGAGGTGCCCGCCACTGCACCCCCTGCTGGCCGCGTATCCGAGGTGCCCGCCGAGGTGCCCCCGACTGGCCGCATGCCCGAGGTGCCTTCTGCAGCACCCCCCAGGGTGCCTCAGCCACAACCCTGCCTGGAGACCGGGAGGAGGTTTCGCCTCCTGCAGGAGCTGTACTGGCGGGTGGTTGGAGAACCCGCTGTACCAGAATCCCTAGAGGCAGCTCCGCTCCTGGAGCAGCTCTGGAGGGAGTTCGCCACCGCCGCCCCTGATTCACCGCTCCAGCAGCTAGCCCAGGTGGAGGAGACCCTGAGACAGCTGCTCCGTCTGCGGCCTACTGCCGCCGCTCTACCCGTGGCGTCCCCTGCTGGCCGCACGTTCGCTCTGCCCGCGGCACCGCCTGAGGCCGGCTCTTCTGTCCTGCCCGTCCAGCCCGGCTCTCCAGTCCAGCCCGGCTCTCCTGTCCTCCCAGCACTGGACCAAGTCCCCGAGGAGGTCCCGGACAGTAGGACCCCCGCTCCTTTCTCCTCTGAGGAGGAGGAGCTTGAGTGGGACCCCTCGGGGACCTCCCTCGAGACTCCTTCGCCCTTGCCCCGGCAAGGCCGACACTCCCCAGGACCCCGCCTGTCAGTATCCCGGAAGGGACGGGGACACGGGCGTCAGGCCTGGGATACGCCCACCCTGCCCCCTACCTCGCCCCCGCTTGCTTTGGCTGGGGCTCGTCCCCCGGCCTCGGTCCCGCCTCCAACTCCGTGTCGGTCGCCTTCGGGCCCCCCTGTTTCGGCAGGGCGTCGGACGGCGCCTTCGCCGGCTCTGGCTACGCCGTCGCCTGCCGCGGCTTTCCCCTCCTGTCTGCCTTCATCGGTGTTCCCTCCGTGTCCCCTCCATCTCTCCCTTGTCCCGTTCCCTCGGTCTCTGTGTGGTCCCCTCCTGCTCCCTCCTCCCTCTCCCCTGTGGCCCCTCCGGCCGCTGCCCGTCGCCCGCCTGGGCTCCCTCGGGCTCCCTGTTTTCCCCCTTTCGTTCCGGTCTGGTCCCCCCTGTCTGCTCCTCCTTTCTTCGTCCTGCTTGTTTCTCCTCCTCGTCCCTGTATTCCTCCTCCGTGCACTCCTGGCCCCTTCGTGTCGCCTGTGGGTGCTTCCCCCGTGTCTCCCTTCTCTGTCTGTCTGTCCGCGTTTCCGGTCTTGTGTGGGGTTTTGCCCCTATGCCTGTTTTGTGCTTCTGTCTTGTTCCCAGTCCTTCGTTGATTTTCTGCTTTTGTTTTCCAGCTCCTGTCCCTCGTCTCGTCCGTCGCCTCCCCACGGGCGCGCTCGGTGTGCCACGCCCCCTCATTACCTCATGTCGAATCCTGATTGTCGTCACCTGTTCCCTATTCCGATTGCCTTTTCTTATGTATTTAGTCCTAGTCTCAGTCAGTCTTGCCAGATTCATCATTGAGGTATTGTCATGTTTTGTTCCTTGTCCGCCAGTCTTCCCTTAAATAAACCCCGTCTGTCCGTATTTGCGGCTCTGCTTGCCTGCTTTCCGGCTCGCTTACCCCGGAGCATGACAGCCGATACCTGGCAGATGAAATTTAACATAGACAAATGTAAGGTACTCCATGTAGGGAGCAGAAATATAAAATACAGGTATTTTATGGGACCTACTGAAATAAAGGTAGCTGATTATGAGAAAGACCTTGGTGTGTATGTTGATGCTTCCATGTCTCATTCTCGCCAGTGCGGGGAAGCAATAAAAAAGGCCAATAGGATGTTGGGGTATATCTCTAGGTCTGTGGAGTGAGGTAATGCTAAGATTATAGAATTCCTTGGTGCGACCTCACCTAGAATATTGTGTGCAGGTTTGGTCACCATATCTTAAAACGGACATTGCGGCCTTAGAAAAGGTGCAGCGTAGGGCCACAAGAATGATTCCTGGTCTTAGAGGAATGTCATACGAGGAAAGGTTAGTTGAGCTAAATCTGTTCAGCCTCAAGCAAAGGAGACTGAGGGGGGACATGATCCAGGTCTATAAGATTCTTACAGGTTTGGATGCTGTTCAACCGAATAGTTACTTCAGCATTAGTTCAAATACAAGAACTCGTAGCCATAGGTGGAAATTAGCGGGAGAACATTTCAAACTGGATTTAAGGAAGCACTTCTTTACATAGCGTGTAGTCAGAGTATGGAATAGTCTTCCTGATAACGTAGTGCAAGCTGAATCCTTGGGTTCCTTTAAATCAGAGCTAGATAAGATTTTAACAACTCTGAGCTATTAGTTAAGTTCTCCCCAAACGAGCTCGATGGGCCAAATGGCCTCCTCTCGTTTGTATAGTTCTTATGTTCTTATGGAAGGCGTCGACTAAAACTGCAAGAAGACTCAATGTCGCACAAGAGGTGATTATATCGAATCCTGCGAGTCTCATACCGGGACCATGTTACCAATGAAGAAATTCACCCCTGAACTGCCACCCACCCCCTCAATGGCATTGTGACAGAGTGACACATGCGCTTCGGAGGACACATCCTCTGCCAACAACCACTACGCCTGCCCAAATCCACCATCACCTGAAATATGCATTTCGTTTATGTCAGTCCTCTAAGTCCTTTTCCATGTGCATATATTTAGTGGTTTTGCATATTTAGCTGTTTATGTGTGTTACCATTTGTGAGGAGTCTGCATACAATAGGTTTTCCTGTGAGCGACCATGGGTTGTCAGATGGATATGGTCATGATAGGGTTACTTTTATGACTGTATGAAGTGCTCCTTCACCATGGTACACAAAATCACAGTTATATTATGTATTCTAAATGTGACATTCATTATAATAAGTGACATGCACAGACTTTTCAGGCAGGTGCTAGAATGGGGGGGATGGCCACCAAGTACTTTTTGCTGCCATAAATATTCATGATCGCATCTTGGGGGGTATGGGCGGGATGCAATGTATGCTGTTTATGTTAACATGCTGGGTAATTCATATTGAAATATAAAGCTGTATTGTTAAAGCTGCACTTACACTATGTATATGAATTTATGTGAAGTCAATTCGGTTGTAATTTATTTCCTTATATCGAAATGCGATTCTGCCGCATGTTTTCAAATGATTTATGAATTGAATTTGATTTTCAAGGTCATTCTCAAGTCATTTTTGAATGGTGCACAACCCTGTTATGCTAATTTATAGTCAGCATAATATTTACAGTATATTGCAGTATTGACCTCTTATTAGATCATCAGCATTATTACGTTGTCCAAAAAAATCCTGTGAATGTGTTTTTGTCATCTATTTTCGCCAATCTGTGTCTCTGTGACAGGACAGCAGGCAAAAGTTCAAAGAAAGAACGACGTATAAAATCAGTGCACTTGTAAATCTACGAGCGAGATAATGAACTACAGTAAAACCTCGGATTACGAGTAACTTGGTTTGCAAGTGTTTTGCAAGATGAGCAAAATTTTGAAATAAATTTCACAGTTCACAAAAGCTCCTATGCTGGCAGTATCAAAAACTAAAATGTCACCCTCGGTGCAGGCCTGATAACGTCGCTTGGGAGCGGTGAGACCCAATATCAAAACAGGGTAATGCATGGAACCCCGTATCTCCTGTAGACCCGTGCTGGCGTCGAGTTTCCCCTTTGTCCACCTTGTCCAGATGAACGGCAAACTTCTCCTCTGAGGTTGTAGCAAACACAGTCCGTGTACCTTCAGGACAATGTTAACTGATACTGTGTCGGAGACCACGTTTAGCTTAAGATGCCGGCCAGGCGTCACAACGCAATTACTATTAATACTACTCATGCGGTATTAAACTTCAGAAATACTTTGCATACACGGTCACTGATAAAGTTGTTATCAATCCAAGAACTCGTATCATGCGTAATTCCACTTCTAAAGCCTAGAGGTGGATATTAACTGTACAATTACAACTTTCCTCAGCACAGTGTCAGACTAGCCATTTGTGCTCAGCCACCCCCTCTCGCTTGCTCTCTTTTTTTCTTCCCGCTTCTCCTCCAACTGGTTCGGGTTCAAAGATCACTATCCATTTTCATCCAATAAACTCACAGAAATTTAAAAATACAAACAAAATCCAGGCTATGAGAAAATAAACACATTTTGGCACAGTACGTTCAAAAAACACTTTTATACATTTCGTGACATTCATCCATCCATCCACTACTGGTTTTTCGGGTTGGGTCGCGGTGGCAGCAATCTTAGCAGGGTAACCCGGACTTCCCTCTCCCCGTCCACTTCATCCAGCTACTCCAGGGGAATCTTGAGGCATTTCCAGGTCAGCAAAAGACATAGTCTCTCCAGCGTGTCCTGGGTCTTCCTCAGGGCCTCCTCCCAGTGGAACATGCCTGGAACACCTCACCAGGGAGGAGTCCCAGAGGCATTCTGACCAGATGCCCGAGCCACCTCATCTGGCTCCTCTCAAAGCAGAGGAGCCAGATGACCAAGCTCCTCACCCTATCTCTACGGGAGAGCCCAGCCACTCTGCAGAGGAAACCCATTTCGGCTGCTTGCATTCACAACCTTGTTCTTTCGGTCACTACCCACAGCTCATGACCATAGGTGAGGGTAGGAAAGTAGATCGACTGGTAAATCGAGAGCTTTGCCTTTTGGCTCAGCTCCTTCTTCACCATGACAGACCAATGCAGTGCCTGCATCATCCCAGCCACTTCACACTCGGCTGCAAACTGCTCCAGTGAGAGCCGAAGCTCTCGGTCCGATGAAGCCAACAGAACCACATCATCTGCAAAAAGCAGAGACCTAATCCTGGGGTCACCAACCTGGACACCCTCAACACCCTGGCTGTGCCTAGAAATTCTGTCCTTAAACATTATGAACAGAATCAGTGACAAAGGGCAGCCCTGGCAGAGTCCAACCCTCACAGGAAACGAGTCCGACTTGCTACCAACAATGCGGACCAAGCTCTGACACTGGTCGTACAGGGACCAAACAGACCAAGGCAGCCCGGCACCCCATACTCCCGGAGCACTCCCCACAGGACTCCCTGGGGGACAGGGTTGAATGCCTTCTCCAAGTCCACAAAGCACATGTAGACTGGTTGGGTAAACTCCCACATACCCTCAAGGACCCTGCTGAGTGTATAGAGCTGGTCCATTGTTCCACGGCCAGAGCGAAAACCACACTGAATCCGAGGTTCGTCAATCCAACAGACCCTCCTCTCCAGGACCCCTGAATAGACCTTACCAGGGAGGCTGAGGAGTGTAATCCCCGTATAGTTGGAACACACCCTCCGGTCCCCCTCTTCAAGAAGAGAGACCACCACCCTGGTCTGTTAATCCAGAGGCACTGCCCTCGATGTCCACCTTGATATTGCAGGTGCGTGTCAACCAGGACAGCCCTGCATCATCCAGAGCCTTGAGGAACTCCAGGCGGATCTCATCCACCCCTGGGGCCCGGCCACCGAGGAGCTTTTTAACCCTCTGGAGTCGGCTATCCCACCGGCGGGATATAACAGAAATTTCGCCAAACCATTTAAATAACTTTGTTTTTGTCATATACACATTTTAAAAACACCATCAGAAACCTTGGATGGTCTACTTTTCAAATATATAGGTAGAAACTAAATATATTTTTACAGCTTCGTCATACGAATAGAAATAACAAGTGACTGACTTAAGCGTCTGCGTCTCAAAGCAGCTCTGATCGCCCACCCACTTGCAAATCGCGCTATTCGCCAGTTCAAACCCAGCCTATTTAGAACATGTATAGCGATCTTTAGCTGAGAGTAGTACTATACGCCCCCGATGCAGGTAAAACAAAGAAAGGTGACATGGTTTGCTTTTTTGCCGATTTAATCTAATTTAAAAAACTTTAATACTTCCGACAATGGAAGTTTTGAAAAGAAGACAAATTATAGATTAAATCAGTGTTTTTTTTCATGATTCTACATAATGATTTCAGCGAGATATAAACTGAAATACATGAGAAAGATACGCGGTCGACAATGCCCTTGTCCCCAGAGCGTTAATAATAGTTAATTATTTTATTTCTGTCAACTCTGCATAGGCACTGCATCATATTTATATGGTCACAGTTTTTTACAATTTCTCAGCATGTCTGAAAATAGGTTTTTGAAAAGCGTATGTTTAAAGTTGATTTGAAAGCGGTACAGCATCAACACTGTTTATGGTGGGGATGGGGCGCTGCTGACTTCAGCTCGGGACGTTGTGGGTCGGTGTAAGGAATACTTCGAAGACCTCCTCAATCCCACCAACATGCCTTCCAATGAGGAAGCAGAGTCTGGGGACTTGGGGGTGGACTCCCCTATCTCTGAGGCAGAGGTCGCTGAGGTGGTTAACCCTCTGGAGTCTGAGGCCTCTCAGTCACTTTCTGGGTAGTCTGACATGCCTTGACATTTTAAAATATTTCACCTATCTAAAAAACATTTATCCCAAAGTGTTACATTTGCTTTTATTCAGCACAAACTCAGCACCAATAATCTGAGACCACTTAGAATGTTACTATTCTATTTTTTGTTAAAATCAACTTTAAACATATACTTTTCAAAAACCTATTTCAGACATGCTGAGAAACTGTAAAAAAATCACATTATAAACATCTCTAGCCAAGACTTTTGAGCTCTGAAGCTTATAGACACAGGGGTTGGCTACACATAGGTGAATGAGACATTCTGAAATTTTATTTGGTTTGGTTACTAAAGTGTTAGAACTTTGGAGTGACACTCTTTTTTTGAAAGTCAGTGGCCTATACAACGAATATTGATGAGATAGGTGTCCCCACACCTGTATTAGTTTGCATACTGTCAATGACCCATCAGTCTGGAATGTCACTGCACCCCACACCCATCACTTTCAGTTTGAAACGCAAGAAAAGTAGCAACAATAAAATCCTTTTCACAGTTTATTGGTAGCTGGAATGAGAAATGAAAAACTGTGAGCAGTCGCTACAGAAAGCGATAAATATGATGCAGTGCCTATTTAGAGTTAATGGAAATAAAATAATTCACTATTATTAACGCTCTGGGGATGAGGGCATCGTCGACCGCGTATCTTTCTTGTGTATTTCAGTTTATATCTCGCTGAAATCATTATGTAGAATCATGAAAAAAACACTAAATCCGTAATCTGACGTCTTTTCAACTTCCATTGTCGGAAGTACAGTGGTACCTCAGTTGTCGAACTCATTAGAACTCGAATTTCTTAAAAGTCGAACCAACCAGTTTGAAAAAAAATTACCTAGAGCTCGATCTGAATCTCAGAAGTCAAACCGTGAACGCCGACCTAAGATAAGTTGTACACGCGGGGAAATGAGTCACGTGGCACATCTCTCAGCGGAAACAAAGGGTAAAGCTTCAGTCTCAGCCTTGCATTAGCTGCGATACATATATTTAGACAGTAAAAATACTGTCCATCACCGTCTAAATATAACAGTAATTATTATTATAAAATAAAATACAATTAAAAATAAAGATTTCTTATTCATTATTTTAATATTAATAATAAACCATTAATACGTTTAATTATAATAATATTGTAGTGCCGAGCCGGACGGAAGGAAGACAAAGGCGCTGACGTCATGGTATCGCGGAATACGGGGTTTAATTACAGGTAGGGCAGGCAAAACACAGACGGACAATACAATGACCGGACTGGGGAAACAAACTGAAACGCGGACGAAATACAGAGGGCTAATGAAAACAACTAGAAACAGTTGATCACAGAAGGATTCCACATGGGGTTAACGAGGGGGTGTGGCACACAGAAGGAGCAGACGATCTGGGCAGGACACATTGTTTGGATACATTTATTTTCTTACTTTACAGATTACTGTTTTGATAAATGTGCCTAGATGTGTTTAGTACAGTATATGCTCTTCTTGTTTTATCCGGTTTAAATGTTTAAATGCTAAAAAAAAACATATTTAGGTGTAATTTTTTGGGGCCGGTAATGGTAATGGTATTCCATTATTTCTTATGGGGAAAATTCGATCACAACTCTTTTAGGATTCGATTCGGAGTTCTGAACATTTGAGTTCTGAGGTACCACTGTATATGTGTGTGTGTGTGTGTGTGTGTATGTATGTATATATATATATACTCACCTAAAGGATTATTAGGAACACCATACTAATACGGTGTTTGACCCCCTTTCGCCTTCAGAACTGCCTTAATTCTATGTGGCATTGATTCAACAAGGTGCTGAAAGCATTCTTTAGAAATGTTGGCCCATATTGATAGGATAGCATCTTGCAGTTGATGGAGATTTGTGGGATGCACATGCAGGGCACGAAGCTCCCGTTCCACCACATCCCAAAGATGCTCTATTGGGTTGAGATCTGGTGACTGTGGGGGCCATTTTAGTACAGTGAACTCATTGTCATGTTGAAGAAACCAATTTGAAATGATTCCAGCTTTGTGACATGGTGCATTATCCTGCTGGAAGTAGCCATCAGAGGATGGGTACATGGTGGTCATAAAGGGATGGACATGGTCAGAAACAATGCTCAGGTAGGCCGTGGCATTTAAACGATGCCCAATTGGCACTATGGGGCCTAAAGTGTGCCAAGAAAACATCCCCCACACCATTACACCACCACCACCAGCCTGCACAGTGGTAACAAGGCATGATGGATCCATGTTCTCATTCTGTTTACGCCAAATTCTGACTCTACCATTTGAATGTCTCAACAGAAATCGAGACTCATCAGACCAGGCAACATTTTTCCAGTCTTCAACTGTCCAATTTTGGTGAGCTCGTGCAAATTGTAGCCTCTTTTTCCTATTTGTAGTGGAGATGAGTGGTACCCGGTGGGGTCTTCTGCTGTTGTAGCCCATCCGCCTCAAGGTTGTGCGTGTTGTAGCTTCACAAATGCTTTGCTGCATATGAAGTGGACGTTTGTGTAGAGTGGATGTATTTCACACTGTTGTCATGCATGCTAGCTTGTTGCGCATTGATGCATGATGCACCTAAAACAGGTCTTTGCAGATATGTGGTGTTTAGGAACCGATAAGCATAACCAAAATAAGAAAAAAAATATTGGGTACCCAGTACTTTCTTATCCGTTCTAATTTGGAACCTACTTTCAGTTCCCAACCCTAATCTTGACCCAAACAAGCTTTAGTAGGAACGGTCGATTTCCAAGATTTTGGTCGAGGTACAATTTGATAAAAATTTGACATTCCCATTCGACATCCGAGTTGGTCAAGTTAAGAGGCGTTCGAGTTCCAAGGTTCTACTCTATTATGTATTCATATATAATCTGTTTCAATCGAACCATTAACGCAAACGTTCATACACACACCTGCAAAGATACAAGTTACAATACTTTATTCTTTTTTGGAACAACAAATGAAAAACAAAGAGTGAGAGCACCAGCGGAATGCTGGGAAGATGCTCAGACCTCAGGAGGGGCCCAGGGCCCGGCCCCACTCTGCCCAGCCTGGTTCAGGCCCTCAAAGTAGGTCTGCTCGATGCGGTGCACGAAGGTCAGCAGGTTGCTGTAGGTCTTGACCTTGTCACTGAGCTCGTTGCTGGTCAGCTGGGTGGTAAGGATAGTGAAAAGGTGTCCAAAGACCAGGGCATCCAGCTCCGTGGGCCTGGGGGGGGGGGGGGGGGGATTGGCTCATCACATGAGACTGAAACCGCCACTATGAGAGCAACACTTGTCACTGCTCCTTCAACAGCTCCTGTGCATGTGCAAGCCCCTCCCCCATGCTCCCACACTTCAGACAATCCCAGAGACCCACAGGCATAGAGATAAACCAGGGTCAGAATCCAAGGCCATGACCAACCTAAGAGATGTCCCTTATGTCATCTGCAGCTACACTCCCCCAATGAGCAACCTCCTGTGCTCCCTTCCTTCAGAGCCACTGGAAACTTACTGTCTGTTAAAGAAGTACATCTGTGTGCCGAGTCTCTGCGAGAGTGCCTGGCAGCACTGGGCCACATCCTCATACACCTGCGGGACAGACAGGCTAAGAACACAGGGTCACAGATTCACTAGCCCCCAGAAAGATCCGAGGAATGGCGGGACAGAGACAGACAAGGGGACACAGACTCCCGAGTATGGGCAGAGCACAGAGGTGGACACAGGGATGTGGTCTCATTCTGCCTCTGGGAAGCTCCAAGGAGGTGTGGGACATAGAGATGGACATGGTCATCACACACAGGCACACAGACAGA
>NW_027326276.1:0-10000 GCF_048594095.1 Paramormyrops kingsleyae | reverse complement strand
AATTTCGCTCCGATACCGCTCACACTACGATTCTGAGGCGCGCCCAAATCTACCCAGAATTCATCTGTACAACTATCAAGACTGTTACACAAATTGGAACGAGATGGAATTCGCAAAGTATTTCACAAAGGAAACTGATAAATCATACAAGTGTACTATTCTTATCAAACGTATAGATGACAATAATGTAGAGCAAGAACAATAATGTGGTGAAACTGTTTCAGTGAGTAAAGATTCACTTTGGAATCACTTTTCTCAGAAACATGAGAGGGTGCTACACGAACAGGCGGAAGCCAAAGCAAAATGCAAGCAAGTTTTATATGGTTGTAGCATATCAAGTCTATAGTAAATTAAAGTATAAAAGCCTATAAAGTAAAGATCGGTAATCAAATAAATTCATTTTGTCATTCAAAGTAGGTCTAATAGGATTTTTTAAATTTCACGTAACGCTGTCAGTGAAATTTTATTTTATAGAGACGCAGCAGCAGCATCAACAGAAAAAAATTGAGAAATTTAAAACGTGCATGTATATTTAGGCTATTAAGCCCACTGATTCCTTTATTTTTAAGCCTATTTTTGCGTGGAATGCCATTGCCAAACCTGTCTGTTGTTGTCTATATGTTGCTTAAAAATAAATATTTTCTGTTCTGAGTGGCAATGTTGCCGTTGCTCATATTTCTTTATGACATAAGGCTTCGGTTTAAGGTGACTTTTGTAAGGCATGCAGATTATTTGTCCCTCTTTTAAATTGGAGCGAGCGTGGAGCGATTTGACTGGAGCGGGAGGAAATTTTAGTGGAGCCAGGAGCGGTGTTGAGCGGAGCGGCTTAGTGCGAATTAGAGCGGAGGAGCGGGCGGAGCCAACAGCCTCGTGAGCGAGGAGTGGAAATTCTCACCGCTCCACTCCGCTCACATGCTCTGCTCTGCTCTGAATACACCTACAAACCATGGGTCACAGGAGGGGAGGGATGTTGATCAGTACTGGCTTGGAATGGGCTTCATCACGCGTTTCAATCAATGAGAGCATTTGGGGTGGGGCTAAGACTGCTGCATTGTTACATGTGCTTTTATTCAGCACAAACTCAGCACCAATAATCTGAGACCACTTAAAATGTTATTATTCTATTTTTTGTTAAAATCTTTAAACATATACTTTTCAAAAACCTATTTTCAGACATGCTAAGAAATTGTAAAAAATCACATTATAGACATTTCTAGGTAAGACTTTTGAGCTCTGAAGCTTAGACACAGAGGTTGGCTACACATAGGTGAAAGAGACATTCTGAAATTTTATGTGGTTTGGTTACTAAAGTGTTAGAATTTTGGAGTGACACTCTTTTTCCTCAAAGTCAGTGGCTTTCACAATGAATATTGATTGAAACGCAAGAAAGTAGCAACAATAAAATCCCTTTCACAGTTTATTGGTAGATGGAATGAAAAATGAAACTGTGACCATATAAATATAGAAAGCGATAAATATGATGCAGTGACTATTATTAACACTTGGGACGAGGGCATCGTCAACCGCGTATCTTTCTTGTGTATTTCAGTTTATATCTCGCTGAAATCATTATGTAGAATCATGAAAAAAACACTGACTAAATCTGTAATCGGTCTTCTTTTCAAAACTTCCATTGTTGGAAGTATTAAAGTTTTTTAAATTAGGTTAAATAGGCAAAAAAGCAAACTGTACCACCTTTCTTTGTCTTACTTGCATCAGGAGTGTATAGGACTGCTCTCAGCTGAAGATCACTATTCACATTCTAAATAGGATGGGTTTGAACTGGCGATCTTGTGATTACAGGCAGACAGGCTTAGCACACTGAGCCATGGACACAGGTACAAGAATCGCTGCTGAAAATGGCAACAATTTCTACCTATATATATTTGAAAAGTAGATCGTCCAAGGTTTCTGAGGGTGTTTTTTAAATGTGTATATGACAAAAACTCGCAGTGTTATTTAAATGATTTGGTGAAATTTCTGTCAGGCGGGACCGCCGACCCCAGAGGGTTAAAATAAAGTGCACAAAACACTACTTTTGAATTCATTATTAAATTTTGCACATAACATTGCGATTAATCACGATTAATCAGACAAATCATGCGATTAATCACGATTAAAGATTTTAATCGTTGCCCAGCACTAATATATATTAGTGCTGTCAAATTATAAAAATTTTTAATCAGATTAATCACAGGGTTGCTGTGGATTAATTTTGATTAATCACGATTAAATATCATTCATTTTTAATCTTTATTAATAACATTTCATTCTGCATGAGAAAACAGACTCAAGAAAATAGGGAATATTCGCACATTCCATTTGCCTCGGGATCCGATATATATATATATATATATATATATATACACATACACACACACACACACACACACACACACACAGTCATTGACAAAAGTCTTGTCACATAAGGACAGAGTAAGTTAAAAAAGCATATAATTTTATTTCTAATCAATCAATTGTTACAATGAATGGATCAATTTAATGCCAAGGGCTTTCACATTCATAACTGGGTACAAAATGAAACAGTCAAAAAGTGTCCTGAAGTTCACAGCTTGTTAAAATCCATAACACCTGTTTTTGCAAGGACAAAAGTCTTGTCATGTCTTTTAATGATTCAACCAATCACAGATTAGAACCCGCATGAACTCAAAAATCACCCAGAAGTTTGGTGGAGGAAAAATCATGGTTTGGGGTTACATCCATGGGGGTGTTCGAGAGATCTGCAGAGTCGATGGCAACATCAATAGCCTGAAGTATCAAGATATTCTTGCTGCCCATTACATTCCAAACCATAAGAGAGGGCAAATTCTGCAGAATCTCATACTTCAGCCTCCACATTGAAGTTCCTGAAACTGAAGAGGATCAAGGTGCTCCAGGATTGGCCAGCCCAGTCATCAGACATGAACATGAACATTATGTCTGGGGTAAGATGAAGGAGGAGGCTTGGAAGACGAAACCAAAGAATCTAGACGAACCCTGGCAGTCCTGCAAAACTGCTTTCTTTGCCATTCCAGAGGACTTCATCAACAAGTTATTTCAGTCATTGCCAAGACATATGGATGTGGTCCTCCAAGCTCATGGGAGTCATACACATTATTGCTTTTTTTTCCCAAGGCACCATGACTTTATGTTCTGATGTTATTATAGCATGTTTGTGTATTTTAAATGAAGTATATGTATAATTTCTACATTATTTTTGTATATGACAAGACTTTTGTCCATGCAAAAGTTGACCTTTCTGTTCTAATTACATGACAAAACTCAATGAATGATGCAAAACTTTATTTTGGTATAATAAGCATAATCTAGAGGGCTTTACCTTTTCTTATAAGCCATTTCTGATTCCAACTGATTAACTACAGGTCAAGTTGTTATTTGTTGTTCCTACAACTTGGTTAAGTGACGACTTTTGTCAGGCACTGTATGAATGTATGTATGTGTTTATTAATTTTATGCATATGAAATGTAGGAGATCTTTAATATTTATAAAACATTCCTTTTGGAGCTAATAAGAAGGCAGACAAAACCTTTGGAAATTCTGGGTAATGAGAATATTAAATTCTTTATAGAACTGTAAATTTATTGCGTACACATTACCTGCAATGGCATAAAATTGCCTGCACTTGCAATTGCAAATTGCCTGGCAAACTGTACTCTGATATATTTTCCGCATTGCCTACAATGTACAAAAAAGTGCCGCTTGCAAAATATCTCAAGGCAATGCACATTGTCTGTGTGGCTGTGAGAGCTCGACTTCGCCTAGTTGGACTTCTATTATATGGAGCTAATAAATCTTTAAGATATAATATTCCATCTCGGCTCAAGTGGTATCTTTTGAAAAGAATGTCATCCGGCAACAATAAAGGATCTTGCCGATCACGCAAAACCCTTGCAATTTGAAATTCCCTTCTTATTATTTGTGCACCGATTGCAATTGGTCGCTCATCCATAAATGGCGAGGCCATGACCGAATGGATTTCCATGCACGGACACTGATTAAGTGTGTGAGCTAATCCTTGTTTACGTAGAACAAACCTGCTCCGAGTAGGCTTGAGGATTTGGATGTGCTGCTATGACAACACATCCAGCAAGAGTTTAAAAAAACCGACAGATCCAGGATCATGCCAAATTGTCAACAATTACATCCGGCTAATAGAGTAATTCATGTACGAAAAATACCCTCTTGGTCTCCACAATGTGGTAAATACAAATCCACAGAGACATACGCACTCACACACACTCTCTCTCACACGCACGCACTCACACACACACACACACACACACACACACACACACACAGAGTGCATGCAGGCAAGTAAGTGCACCTGACGGCCCCAGTGCTTCATGGGATAGCAGCTTTGCCACTGTACCAGCGGCAACACAGGGAAGCAGTAAAAGAGGAGGGGACCCTACAGAGCACAGAGACTTACCAGAGGGAGACATGTGCTCGGCGTTGGCCCGACAACAGACCCTGAGTGGCAGGTCGCACATACGCAGATATGCCTGCAGGGGAAAACACACATCAGATGAGGGTTGTGGCGGCATCTGTTGCTTCCTGGTTCACTGAATTTTATACATGCCTCATTGCGGGAGTCAGAAGTACAGGTCACCATGGTAGCCATTAAGTAATTCACCCCCTATCTGATGTCATTTCCATTGTGAAACACGACTTGAGGCAGAGACAGACAAGAGCTGAAAATCCTGAGGCTTGCTCCTCCAAGGACAGGGTCTGGATGACTATGGCAGTGTCTAATGAAGGCAATCAGACCCCCCATGGGGAAACATGCAACAGGCATGGCCCCAGGAAGCAGCAGGCAACCAGACCCCAGGACACTAGCAAGCATGACTGGGATCATCACTTCCTCCCTGAATAACATACAGTGGTGCTTGAAAGTTTGTGAACCCTATAGAATTGTCCACATTTCTGCATAAATATGACCTCAAACATCATCAGATTTTCACACAAGTCCTCAAAGTAGATAAAGAGAACCCAGTTAAATAAATGAGACAAAAATACTTCATTTGGTCAATTATTTATTGGGGAAAATTATCCAATATTACATATCTGTCAATGGCAAAAGTATGTCAACTGTTCATTCCAGTATCTGGTGTGACCCCTTTTTGCAGGAATAACTGCAACTAAACATTTCCAGTAATTGTTGATCAGTCCTGCACATCAGCTTGGAGGAATTTTAGTCCATTCCTCCTTACAGAACAGCTTCAGTTCTGGAATGCTGGTGGGTTTCCTCTCATGAACTGCTCACTTCAGGTTCTTCCATAACATCTCAATTGGATTAAGGTCAGGACTAGGCCATTCCAAAACATTAACTTTATTCTTCCTTAACCATTCTTTGGTAGAATGACGTGTGTGCTTAGGATCGTGGTCTTGCTGTACGACCCACTTTCTCTTGAGATTCAGTTCATGGACAGATGTCCTGACATTTTCCTTTAGTATGTGCTGGTATAACTCAGAATTCAATGTTCCATCAATGATGGCAAGCTGTCCTGGCCCAGATGCAGCAAAAAAGGCCCAAACTATGATACTATCACCACCATGTTTCACAGATGGTTCTTATGCTGGAATTCAGTTGTGTTTTCCTGTCTCCAAACATAACACTTCTCATTCAAACCAAAAAGTCCAGTTTTGGTCTCATCCGTGCACAAGCCTTCTTGTCCACGTGACCGTTAGCCAACTGCAGACGAGCAGCAATGTTCTTTTTGGAGAGCAGTGGCTTTCTCCTTGCAACCCTGCCATGAAAACCATTGTTGTTCAGTGTCCTCCTGATTGTGGACTCATGAACATTAACATTTGCCAGTGCAAAAGAGGCCTTAGGTTGCTTAGCAGTTACCCTGGGGTCCTTTGTGACCTGGATGAGTATTACACGCCTTGCTCTTGGAGTGATCTTAGTTGGTTGACCAATCCTGGGTAGGGTAACAATGGTCTTAAATTTCCTCCAGTTGTACACAATGTGTCCTACTGTGGACTGGTGGAGTCCGAACTCTTTAGAGATGGTTTTGTAAATTTTTCCATCCTGATGAGCATCAACAACCCTTTTTCTGTGGTCCTCGGTTATCTCCTTTGTTCGTGCCATGATACACTTCCACAAACATGTGTTAACACTTTGATAACTTTAACAGGGTGCCCAAACACACCTGATTGTCATTCCATTGATTGAAGACACCTTAATTTCACCTTCAAATTACCTGCTAATCCTAGAGGTTCAGATACGTTTGCCACTGACAGATATGTAATATTGGATCATTTTCTTCAATAAATAAATGACTAAGAGTAAGATTTTTGCTATCAGTATTATCAGCTAGTATAACCTGTAACAGGCACGACAGAAACCTCATTTTGCTGTAGGAGATTATATGAATGTTAATCTAACCTCATTTTAAAAAATCTTATCTTTTTCAGGTGTTGGCAACAGCAGCTGATATAGAAAAAGAATTGTCACTTCCAGACTCTCCAAGACTTATTGTCTTAGGTACTGTAGTATAGACACAACAGTGTATGAACTGTACAAGTAAGGAAATGAAATGTTTCCGTTGTCTAGTCCATCCGGTGAATATGCTATGTAGAAAACTAGAAATCACATACAACCCCAATTCCAAAGAAGTTGGGATGTTTGCATTAGTACATACGGCATGGGCAGCTTGCATATCTGGAAAGGCACCATCAATGCTGAAAGGTATATCCAGGTTCTAGAGCAACATACAGTATGCTTCCATACAGATGACTTTCAGGGAAGCCCTTGCATGATCTCTTTCAGGGAAGCCCTTGCATTTTCCAACATGACAATGCTAAACCACTCACTACATCAATTACAACATAATGGATTCAGATAAAAGGGTCCAGGTACTGAAGTGGCCTGCCAACGGTACAGGGGTCATTCCGTGGAATCGGTACATTTTGCATCCCAGAGAAATATCATAAAATCACTATGATACTAGATACATGCATAATTTGAAAACATAACATTAGCATGTCTTCTATCATCAATACTACCTCAAAATTAAGTAAATTAAATATTATGGTCCATGGTTAAATTTGCATTTATGTTGATAAGGCAGGGATTTTGGCCTGTCCCTCACTACGAAAGTTATTTTTCAATAGTAAATTGTTGGAAAAATGATAAAAAAATTTTGTCCGGTTGTTTCAGCATACTACAGTGATGAACTGTAAATAAGATAAATAACATAAGGCTATTTAGTTTGTTTAATAATATAAACCTGTTCTATCGGAAAGGTAGCCTTAAATGACTTCTGTTGCGATCTGGAGCTATATAGAAAATGAAATTAAATAAAATTAACTTGGGGCGCCCACCTAATAGAATGGTAGGGTAAACACGTTGTGGTATATGTAGCCGCATTTCTAGCCTCATAATAGCTGATTGTGTTGACAACCACGACTTCCCCTGCGTTCATTTAAACACATGTGCGTGTGTGAAGGGACGGGGCGGGTAACGCAGCCGGCAGTAACGCCTATGGTTGCAGTTATTAGTTATCCAATCCGACAGTAAACGGCTCATTAATAAGAATATTCTCAGAGTTATGGTCCCGAAATAAAATCCCGAGTCCATGACAAGAACGAGTACAAATACGGCTGATTCAAAGACAAGATCGAGACCTTCAAAAACTGGTCTTGAGTACTACAACATTTGATATTACTATAAATTTCTATCGTGAAGAAATGAAGCAGTGGTGTAGTGGTAACAAGAAATTTAAGGTGGGTAAACTATATGCACAGCAGTAAAAACGGTGGGTAACTATATCATTAACATTAGTGATCTTAAAAAAGGTGACTAAAAGCTGTTTTGTAAATTTAAAAGGTGCGTAAATGGCGTTTATGTGCATTTACTTTTTTCTTTTATGGCGGTCGGCATCCAGCTTAATGGTACTTTACTGCCACCGCGGCTTTGGTTAGCTTACTGCTCCCAAATTAGGAGGTCGCCACTGTACTTGTGTATAATAACGTAGACCCAACTAATCGATTATTAAATTAGTTGGCAACTATTTTAATAATCAATTTTAATCGATTAAATCGATTAGTTGTTGCAGCCCTAGTTGTTTTGATTAAATTGTTTATATTTATACTTCAATACACTTTTAGTATGCCATTAAGTGCAGTAGAAAAGCAAAGGCATTATCGCACTTGCCGAGACCAAGATCCTGAGAGAAGGGCAAAGTACCTTGAATGGGAGAGGAAGAAATGGAGGAGAGACAGAGAACAGGGGAAGAAGAAATCCATACACGAGTGTAGTGAGAGAGCAGAGGTTACAGCGGAGAAAATGGAGACAAGCCCAGGCAAAGAGCAGAGCAGCAAAAAAGGCAGTTTCAGTTGCACTCAGCAGCTTATCTACTCCTCCAGTGAGCCCAGAAACATTACAGGCAAATCAAGAGGCTGGTCCTTCAAGGTTAGAACAATGAAAAAATAAGTCGCTATACACAAGCCATAAACAGTATAGTGCAGGTGTACATGCAGGTATACATATAACATGCACAGGTAAAGAGTATTAAGAAGCAGTGCAATTCTGCATGGAAGAATGCATTCAAGAACAGACCCATAACAAGTACAAGATATATTCCAGATGAGCCTGAGTAGCATTATCAAGGCATTATCACCTTTTGTGTTTATGGTTATTTTTCAGGCAACACACTGCAGGAAGAAAGTGACGTAAAATACACCAGAAAAAAATACATTCTCTGCTGCTTTGTCTAGAAAAAATCCTGCAAAAGGAACGTAAAGAGAAGGAGAAATTCAAGAAAAGATACCAAAGACTGCTGGGAAAAAAAACTGTCTCCAAGATAAACCGTGAGTTCCATCCTTTGCCCAAAGCAGTCAGAAAACGTCTCCTTTTCCACACTGCCTTTACTAAAGACATCAGTAACCAGTATCACAAAGCCAGAGGTGAAAAAGAGAAACAATTAGTTGCAAAAATATGTGCAGGAGGAAAGATACGAAAATACAGGCTCAGAAAATATGCACAAACACTTTTGGATTTCTCACAAAAAAGATGGAAATACTCTGACAAAGACCAATTCACATTCAAACGAAAAAGAAACACTCGGACAGCTGATGAAATTAAGAATTGTGTGAAGCAGTTCTTTCAACGGGATGATGTGAGCCGTTTGACGACTGGTAGGAAGCAGACAAAGACAAGGTCCCTCACTAGTTGAGAGGCGCAGGGATTGCTGGGATTGCTGCGAGGATTGCTGGGATTGCTGCGAGAGAGTGGTGTTGAGCTGCAGCGATTGTTTGGGATTGTTTTTTTTGGAGTGTTTTGAGTGTTTGTGTGCTTTACCTGTTTACGTGGGTGGCTGTTTATTTCTATTTATTGTTCTTATTTCGGTCAGCGTGAGTGCTTGTCTGTCCTGTCTGTTAATCAACAGCGCGATTATTACCGACAGAGAGCTGCGGGTGTCGCGTGCGCGGCGTTTTTCTGTCCGCGTTTAAACTCCGTAACAAACACCCGCGGGGCGATTATAACTAATAACATCTAACGTCGGTATCGCTACCAAGCGTCGGAAAAGGACAGTTGCTCCTGAGCTTTGCTCGGTCGCCAGTCGGGGCCGGGAGGACATTTTCCACTTTTTTCCCGCTCCGGCAGTAGCCTGCTGTGAGGGGGTTTTTGTGGTTTTTCGACCTCCCAAGAGCAACTTCGATTTCGCCTTGTTTTTAGTTCATACTTGGTTCAGGCAGAAGTTCTTCTGGTAAGTAGTAGTAAGTTTATCAGGTTTAAAATTTTTAATAAAATAATAATTAAGTTCCGTCTTAACACAAGTAATAACTTATTTTAGTGTACTCCGCACGTTACTGCATTTATTGTTACGCAAATTAATCTTTATAGTTAAATACACTATATAAATTTACTGGGCTGGGAGTACGGGGTCATAGTGAGTTAGTTAATTATGGGGCCAGCTCAGTGTTGCGTTTGCAAGATGTTTGCCCTTCTGGACGTTAGTGTCCAGTCGGACT
>NW_027326275.1:0-30523 GCF_048594095.1 Paramormyrops kingsleyae | reverse complement strand
TTTCTGGTCCTTTCAACAGAAGGGGATGCTGAGTCCTACAGAGGAATGTAAGATATCAACTGACAAGTCAATCAAAATACATACAGTATATTTATATATATATAAATGTGTGCAGTTCTACCTTTCAAGTTAAAACTATAAATGCATAACATTTTGTTTCTGTACCACTAGGATTAGTTTTGTGCATTGGTTGTCCTGCCTGTCGATTCTCAATTCAATTCAATTCAATTCAATTTTAATTCAATTTTATTTATATAGCGCATTATCACAACATTACATTGTCTCAATGCGCTTTACATTTCTGCCTCGTAAGGACCCCCCATTGAGTAAGCCAAAGGCAACGGTGGCAAGGAAAAACTCCCTAAGAGGAAGAAACCTTGGGAGGAACCAGACCCAAAGGGGGAGCCCATCCTCCAGGGGCCAGCAGATGAGTCAAATAAACAAGATGATATGACTAAGCTAATACAGACAAGATGAAATGACTAAGCTAATACAGGGGTTGAAATATATGTCTCAATGCAGCGGCCGACCGGTGCAGGCACGTGGTGCTTGATGCACGATGGCAGGATTAATAGACACACAGCCGCAGGATGGATGGCGAGGCATCGTGTTGAGCCAAGGGCAGGCAGGTTGGAGGGTAGTTGCCGGAGGTGGAGGTAGTTGTCTTGCAGGCCGCAGAGGCATAAACTCTTCAATACTAAAAGTATTTTACTTCAGAGTACAAGGACCTGCTTCACAATGGCTTCAAAGTGGACTAAGATTTTTTCTTTAGGGGCACGTTTTGCTGTAGTGACTGTGCCTCATTGTTTATACAAGGTAAAATTGTTCATATTAATGCTATTTGGAAAACAGTTTCTTTTAATTTTGAAAAATATACCTTGAGCAGTTCCATTATATTTTTTAGTCTCTCTCCGAGTGCTCCACCTCTGGCACGAAATAGTGTCAGTAGCATGGAAGTGTGCATGTCCAAAGCAGACAAAAATTTTGGCTCCAGATGCACCATTGCTATTCTTTGAAACTCTGCATTTATCTGAAACATAAAGTAAAAAATAAAGGGTGTCACATCAGTTGTGAAAACAAAAGAGGTTTAACAGATTAACATTCAATAATTTTGAATCTTCCTTTAGACAAAACTCTTTGGTAATCACTAACTGGGTCATTTTCTTTCTCTCTCACAAACACACACACACACTTCTTAACTCTCACTATGAATTACAAATTAAAACTTACTTGAGAAGAGTCAAATAGGGCAGGCCAGCGGTCCTTCATTGTTCGAACACTTGGACACAGATTGATGATTTCGTGTCGTCTGAGGGCGAATGTTTGGCTCATTTTGTCCTTGACAATCTTTTCATTGTTCTTCTTCTTTGACTCAGTAACTAGTTCTTCTCTTACTTTCTCCAAGCTGTGTTCATCTTCACCAGCTGGGTAGGGTGGGAGATAATTAACCTCTGCCCTTCTTAACATTTTTAGAATTAGAATTTAGTGATCAGTGGTCATTGTCAACACACCACAGCACACAGTGCGCAACAACGAAATGTGTCCTCTGCATTTGACCCATATGTGACTTTCGTGACATAGCAGGGGGCAGCTAATTCAGCACCCGGGGAGCAGTGCTTGGGGACAGTACCTTGCTCAGGGTACCTCAGTGGTGACTTGCTGGTGGGGGATTCGAACCTGCAATCTTTCAATTACAAGTGCGTTACCCTAACCATCAAGCCACCACTACCACTTTTTGGCAGCCTTCTGGTCATCAGGGCTTTTATGTTTTAGAGCATTGCATGTAACATCGGGAATACCAAAGCCTCTTATTTTTGTTCGGTAGTTTGCCATTTTGTATTTTATGCTAGTCTGCCATCCACTGAGACCTGAAGAGCTCCCTCGATCCTTCAGACATGGGTGTGCCTTGATAAGCGCTTCAGCAGCAGAAAGAACTTGCAGGGCTGATGGATATGCAGTATATGTATAAATGGACTGAGCTAGCTTTTCAAGTATGTCTGATTTGATATTTGGAGTAGTCAGTAGCGTGCCATTTTGCATGTAAACTTTGTTGGCTCTTTCAAGAATCATTTCCGTTTCAACAGAGAATCGTGGAATAAGGAATTCAGTTGGCCATTGCTTCTTCTCTGGGTTGCTGGTGCTTGATGGCATGCTGACAGAAGAACCACATGAGTCAAGGGAGTTCTGTGCAATGCCACTTGTGGAAGCTGCATCAAGGGATTGCTCTGAGTTGACACTTTCACTGTAGCTTTCATTGCATGGATACATATTAAGAACAACTGGTCCCATTATCACAACCTTAATTGTGGTTTTGTGTTTAATTTGAGCCGTGGAGTTTAGAGTGAAAAAGTCCTCAAAATCTGCATTTAAATACTGCAGGCTGAAGTCACCTGTGATGTTTAATTTCTGCTTAATGGCCAAGTTTAGCTCCTCCATAGTTTCTGGTATTCCGGATGGTAGAGTCAGCTTCTCTATTATGTGACCAAAGATGACCAGGAGCACTGTCGAATCCACGTCAGGTGGCCTAAATTGAAGAAAATAGTCAGAAATACTGATACAACAACAAATTTATTTTTGTATAGCGCATTATCACAACATTACATTGTCCCAAAGCGCTTTACAGCATCCCCACCCAAAGCCCCCAGTGAGTAAGCCATAGGCGACAGTGGCAAGGAAAAACTCCCCAGAAGGAAGAAACCTTGGGAGGGACCAGACTCAAAGGGGGAGCCCATCCTCCAGGGGCCGGCAGGGAGAGTCAAATACAGTTAAATCTGAAACACAAACGGGGAGCAGGGGGGAGATGACAAGCCGGTGCCACCACACCCTCCAATCGCCAGGCAGCCAGAAGGCAGGGAGCGGGTCATACAAGGAAGATGACACAGGCAGAACGGCGAGCTGGATGCACGGACGTCATTGGTAGTGGCGACGTCACATGTTGCAGGGTGTGCTGGACATCTTGATAGATTGAGGGCTCCAGGCAGCACCCCCCAGGAGAAGGTGGTGGAAATAAATGCAATTAGTCAAAGTAAGGGAGACTATAGGCAGTGCTAAAAGTTAGATGAGTGCAATATGAAGTGCAATGCTCCGGCAGATATGGCTATGGCAGCATAAGTAGGAGGGAGAGGCGAGTGGGAATGCAGGCATGGGGAGTCCCTGAAATGTCAGCACTCCAATCCCACAAACAATTGTGAAGCTAGAGTGACAGCACTGTCAATTCAGTTTATCCAAAGCCAATGGCACCGATCCCCACCCAGCTCTACACCTCACACCATAGGTTTAACTGGGAGTGAGAAGCTAGCTAGAGCTAGAACTAGTGTCCCTATAAGCTAAACTAAATAGGTGTGTTTTTAGTCTAGACTTGAATATTGAAAGTGAGCCTGAAACCCGCACATCCGGTGGAAGACCGTTCCACAGCTGAGGAGCTCTATAGGAGAGAGCTCTGCAGCCTGCCGTAGATATTTCTACCCTAGGTACTAACAGATATCCCGCACCTTGAGATCGAAGCAAGCGTGGGGGATTGTATGTGGTCAGCAGATTATTAAGGTAGTCTGGTGCAAGGCCATTCAGTGCTTTATAGGTTAACAGCAGTATTTTATAGTCAATCCGAGACTTAACTGGTAACCAATGAAGGGAGGATAAGACTGGTGTGATGTGATCAAATTTTTTAGTGTTTGTGAGAACTCTGGCTGCCGCATTTTGTACCAGCTGAAGTTTATTTTAGGAACCAGACGGGCAACCAGAAAGGAGGGCATTACAGTAGTCTAGTCTGGTAGTTACGAAGGCATGTATTAATTTTTCTGCATCACGAAGTGAGAGCATCTTACGAAGCTTGGCTATGTTTCGTAGATGATAAAACGCAGTTCTAGTAATACTTCTTATGTGAGCATCAAAACATAGATCTGAATCTACTAGAAGACCAAGATTTCTAACCACTGTGTTAGGTTGTGTAGGAAGGCCACTAATGCTGAGGTGGTGAAACTTATTTCTTGCAGCCTTATGATACAGCCTTATGATACAACAAAGGTAATACTTTCATTATGCATAATATATAGGGCTGGACAATAATTCGATATCAATATATATCGCGATAGAATTTTTTTCAATAACGGTGATACGATTTTTAAACACATTTCCGATATTTCGATATACATTTGAATATACCAAATGTATAGAGGGAACCGGCAAATTCCCCTTTGTCTTAGCATTTTCTCATCGGTTTGTGGCCAAAATCGCCACTTAACATCGGTTATCTCCATCCCCGTGACGATTCACCGGCTTTTAAAAATGTATCACAAGTGCTAAACAGCGCGTATTCAAATCGCATTCGCATGGTAATTTGCTGAACAACGCAGCTGTGAAACGCGATCCAGGTAAAACTTTTTTAGACAGCATAAATAATATTGAAGCATTTGTTTTCAAGCAGACTGTTAAAGGCAAAAGCAACAAAGCATTTTAGACTTTGTAAAGAAACCATAGTAACCGCGTGTATGATACTTTTCAGAGCTGTGTCAGAGCGAAATGACTCGTGAATTTAATTTTGACACTGGTTAGCTTTTTGTAAAAACGAACTACAGTACACCCCGCAGGTTTTTTGTGATTTTGTGAGCGATCTTTGTGTTTTCAATATAGAAGAATATATTTAATTATATTTCAAAGAATATAATTAAAGGTTTGTATCTAGAAACAACGGTGGTTTTTATTGTATACTGGTAAATCTCTGCTGTTAGTTGGTGCACATATGCCTTTTGTTAGCCAACATGTATGTCGGGGCCGGCTCTACACTGGGGCAAGAGGGGGCAACGCCCCCTTAAGCAAACGTCCTGCCCCCTTAAATCAAACTTTTAGAAGTTGAGGAAGAAAATAATAATTACCCACAAACTGAATATGGACAAGATTTACTACAGTAGCTGAAAAATCCATTGAAAAAGGCACAAACGAGATGATAAGTTTCACTTCTTGTTCGCTCTTTCCCTCCGCGTTCTGTTTGTGCACGGGCTCACACAGCACTCAGCAGAGATCCCCCACTCACCCTCCCCCCAGCTAAACATCCAATCACTGTTAGTATGCAAATGAGCCAGTTTCTCAGTAGGCAGGTCAGAGCGAAATGAGCTGCGCGATTGCGGGAGGTTTAGAGGAAGCAGCAATCTCTCTCGTCAAAATCATCATTTTGTCTATTTGGGGGGGGTCTTGATCGTGGGATACTGTACCCCCCAGTACCCCCCGATCAAGAACCCCACAAATAGACAAAAATAGCAGTTTGGGGGGGGGGGAGGTCTTAACATTTTTCTTTTGTTTTTTTTTTTTTTTTAAAGAAAGAAAACCTCACCTTGTAGGAAAATTTTATGTAAAACGATTTCAGACACCCCTAGTGTGGACCGTACCATTTTAACCACCTCGGTGCTAGAAGCAGCTTAGCCAGTCGGTTACGTCATTCATTCTCATTGAGCAACTTGTTCGTTGTGATTTCAAGATTCTTTTTTCGTCACATACATAGTTATAACAAGTACAACATGTAGTGAAATTAACCCTGACCGATCCTATTTTTCAGTTTTATATTTCAAGACTCGGTGAATTGATTTTTTCTTTTTCATAACTTAGCCTACCCTTTTTAGTTTTGGTAATATTGGCAATAGTGAAAAGTGTTTTGTTGGGTTCAAATATGTTTGATATAGGCCATCCAATTAAGGTAAACATCATGTTTTTACTTGTTTTAATCTGATGAGGAATATTTTATTTTATTTTTTGTTGTTTTACTTTTCAGTTTTCCCCCTGAGGGATTGCCACCTTACTGTGGTCAGGGGCTTTGTGTGCCTCAGTGACCCTAAGAGCTACACCAGCAGAAGCTTAGCCTTCAGGTGGGACACCCAAGTTGGACAGGTCTTAGGGTAGAGGCCTGACAAAGTGCAATCCAATTACATGACAAAAACAGTTATCCAGAGCACCACCCCACCCCTTTGTCGCCACCATGTGCCCCCTTCACATTTCTGTCTGCCCCCTCATATATGCATGTCTAGAACCGGCCCCGATATATGTACATATTTATAGCATGCCGATCGCGTCAAACAAATTGCGGCAATGCCAAAAACACCAAAAACCTGTGCATGTACATCCTCAGTTATTAACGCACATAAATAAATTTCAAGCACATGTTAATATATTGCTGCCATATTGGTTTTCGGTTATCTCGATCATCGGTTATCTCGACGCTTTTTGGCAACCCCCTAGGCCGGCGACATAACCGGGTTCGACTGTATATGAATAATCAGCCTGTTCTAGTTTAAATGGAAATATATTATTGTTAATAAGCTGAGTCTGAGAGTTTTATTTATCTGATAGTTTATTTCACATTTCTTGTTTGTAAAGGCTAAATACAAATAAAAAAGTGAACCTTATTTTTTTTTGTACTGTTTTTATTTAAAAAAAAAGATATAATTTTAATAGGAGGAGCCTGGAGGTATTATAGACTTTGCAAATTCAGTTTGCAGACATCCATTGTGTGTGTCCTCGGCAGTTTTTTCCTGAGGCTTTTTAATATTGTCCATATCGATATCGGAATTATATCGTATCGACCAAAATTAAGAAATATATCGTGATATAAATTTTTGCCATATTGTCCAGTCCTAATAATATATTCCTTTAACTTCTTAGAATGAGTGATATATAGATACACATATTTTGAAAATAGGCTAATTCACCATATTCCTTATAGTTTGTGAGAGGGGGGATATAATCTAAAATGTGCAACAGATGTAACGTTTCAGTGTAACAATGCGCTTTCCTGCAAGACTGTAAGCTGTAAGTGGATAAACATCTTGAAGGCTAAGGTAATCAACAAGATTTACTTCCCTACAGCTTTCCAGCAGAAAAGATCTGAGGTGCTCCTGGTATCAAGCATTTAATTTCTTTACAATAAAGTAAAGATTGCTTTCCAAGATGAACATTTGTATGATCTCTACAAAGTCTGCGAGCCCTCCCGTAGAACCATATGGCAAGATCATGCCAGCTGAATATCTTGTTCCATGGTACGTCACAGAGTTTGACATCTGTACACTTGTTATCCCAGGTAACACTTTCCTAATAGACTCCTGGATATTAATATGTAGTACTTCCAAAGGCAAAGGTGACATTTTACTCATTATTAAGGCAGGCATAGTAATATTTCTTTGCCAGTTGTAAGCCATCATAAGTTGATGTTTTGTTGAAAGTGACAGCAAAACATTTTTGAAATTGTTTGAGAACCTCACGGCACGTTTAAAGAACTTCTGTTTGGCCTCAAAGCTCATAGTTCACAAACCAACTAAAGGACCGAAGGCCTCAATAAGTGCAGGATAGTGCTCCAAAAAATGGTGTTTGGGAGTCAATCTTATCTGAGGGAAAACTTCTTGTAGTCTATGACGATGCTCTGATATTTTCAGGTCTAGATAAGCAACACTTTCAAGGGAGTGGAAAGGGGCCATACAGAGCTCTACAATGTCCTTAAGGGTCATAAGAATTTGCCATGCTGGATCATCAGAGGGTATCCTTAACCCAATAAGTAGAGGCAGTGTTCTTATGAGTGCCCAGTTCTCATGAGCATTTCCTTCTATATGACAACGATTAGAAAAATTAGCTGGGACGGTCTGAGGACGGTCAATATCATCTGTAAACTTAAAAGGAAACTGCTTTATTAAGTCATTAAGTTCTAATAATGTGATGTATTTTTTCTTGATGAAAGAATTCAGACAGTGTGCTAATTCTAAAGGAACAATGCCTTCAAAAAGGTCATGAAGTATGTCAGGAGGGTAGCCTCTAACAAAACTGAAATGACTGAGGTTTTTGGTTAGTGGGCAAGCTTTTTTGACCCCATAGCAATGTGGCAAAGCAGTGTCTTCAACTTTTCTGAGATGCAAGTTGTGAGCTTCCTCTGTTCGAGGTGGAAATTCTCCACACCGTACCTCCTTTTGGGAGTATTCAGACTGAGGGCCTAGGCAGAATCTGCAAATATAAGGACTTGTAAAGCTTTCAACTAGTCCACCAACAGAGTGTGCACCTAGATTGTCTGCTGTCACACAAAATACTGTTCCTTTAATGTTCTTTCCAGCACAGGCAACGAAAATTCCTTCTTGTTCCAAGACAGACAGATCTTTCAACAGAGGCTCTAAAACAACACTATAGCCAAATCTTTTAACATCACCAGCTTTGCAGAGAATGGCCAAGTATATTTTAGAAAGTGTAGAGCATAGCCCAGGTGGTACATTTCCCAGGGCCCAATAAACTGCAGTGATCTTGTGTTTTTTACGTGATGTTCCTAATGGGTTACAAACCTCAAAATCATCAACATAAAGAATTAATGCTATTCTTGGTTCCTTTACAGCAAAAAATGGATTTTGTTTAAAATATTTCCCATCTTGAAATGACTTATATTGAGTGGATGAGCTTGGTCAATTTTGTAAAACCTCATGTGCAATGTCCTTATTGGTCAGTATATATTGCAATGTCTGAAGAAGAGGCACATATTGAAAGCTGAGATTCTCCTGTGAATGAAGGATGTACTCCACTGGCACGACAAATTCAAAGTGTTTCTTGAAATACTCTCTTCTCTTATACACAGAACCAAAAGGCCCATCTGGTCCCAATGCTTTGCTTGCAGGATGTGACTTGCATAGTTCCTCTACCAATTCGGTAACAATGTCCTCCTCCACAGCACAATTATACTCCTTCAAATTTGCATCAATAATTTCTCGAATTACTGGTGCAGAAGCTGTGTATATAAAATGAAGCTCCTCGACCAAATCATCAATACATTTACCAGAAACGTTGTGCACACTTTCCAACTTCAAGAGAAGTGAACCTATTCTTTGATTAATTTCATTTGATATATTCACTGGAGGACTTATACTGGTACTCTCATAACCACAGATATTATAATCACTTGATGATAAATGGCCTGTTTCTTTTGGTAAAGTTTGGTGTTCACCAATGACATCTGGCTTAAAGTCTTCAAGTGAATGTGGATTGTGCTTTCTGCTTTTGTGCATAATAAACGTTCCATATATATTTGTCTTAAATGTACATCCAGCAAAAGCACACTCTATGGTTTCATGACTCCTTAGGTGATTGCCAATGTGTTGGAAATATTATTTTTCAGTGGGACATTTAGCTGAGCAAATAACACAAGTGAAAGAAAGGACTACTCCTGGTCCCTTGGCTTCATCTTCTGCATGAAACCTTGACAAATGTGTGCGAAGAGCACTCAGTGTTTTAAAGGAGCATGGACAATCATAATCAAGACAAGGAACTGAATTTCCAACTTCAAACGTCCTGTGCTGTACTCTGTAATTCTGCAAAAGATCACCTCTTGTTGTTGCTCGGAAGCCACAGAGTTTACACTGCCTTCTCATTTGGAGGCACCTGAAAAAACACACACAACATTTTAGATGAAACAGGCATTTCAGCTTCACACTGTTTATTTGCACATGAAAACCATCCCTGTGTCAATGAAATGTCCAGGCTATATTGTCCATGCTGTAGAAACTATACTTTTTCTGCTATGTTTTTGCTATGACTGTGATACACAGAATTATGGGATTGTTCCACCATGTTGGGGGGAGTACCATCGTTTACAGCAGTACGTATTTATGGTTGTCTGGTTGACACATTTACTGTTCTCTTCGCTTAAATATTAGGCTCAATTATTATAAACAAACACATTAGAGACTGACAAGAGAAGAGTAGTCATTATGATGAAAAGACAGCCCTAGTTAACGACTTAGACCCTTATCAGACGCCCTACAAAGAATGGTGTTTGGATTTAGACGTTACCAGCCGTTTCCATCACTTACATCGGGACACGCACGCGCACCTTCCCACACGTATCCATTCTCAATAGTACACATGTAGACTGCACGTTCTTCTTCAGTAACATACAACTGCGAAAATTGTAATTTTTTTCATGCATATTCTAATGTAGCCTTAACATTGAAACTACTAAACATTGTGCAGTTTTGTCAATATTGCAACCAAAATAAGTTTTCCAAGTCTCGAGCCGCGCCTCAAAAGCTCAACTCACGCAGGCAGTGTAACTGCTCTAACCTGTTAACATGGGCACCGAAACAAAACCAAGACGGTTCTCGGCGGTGTTGTATGGGCGTTAGTTCCCCACTTTCCACACTATTAAAGGTTCAATTGGTTCCCAGCAAAGCTTAAAAACGTTTCAACGCAAGTATTAAGGTGCACGTGGTGAACGCTTGAGTACAAGATATGTACACATCAGTGTTAATTTTGACAGCAGATTTCAATTTAGTTTTAGTCATAGTCTTTTGACTAAAATGCAATTTTAGTTTTTGTCATATTTTAGTCATCTGTTTTGTTTTAGTTTTAGTCTAGTTTTAGTCGACTAAAAAGCATAAGATTTTAGTTGACTAAATCTACTGTAGATTTAGTTGACTAAAATATATTGGGTTTAATTTAAATGTAATTTAGTTAAACCGTGGTAATATACAAAATATTCTAACTTAAAATTAAATAAAGCCAAGTCTCATTAAATATGTGGAATATCGTCTCTCCATAAAAACCAAAAATTAGATATGCATTGTTTAGAACTTGCATATGACATTCTTCATTCTGTAAAGCAAAAGTGCAACTCCAAATTATTTAAAAGAAAAACTGTATTTGGCAGTAATGCCATTGCAAATACTGCATGACCTGAAAAAATTACCTTGCAGATGTCGCTTTAGATTTGTTGTATTTTTACCAGCGATTTCCGCTCCACACGGTTTACACAAGGTCTTGTTTGTCTTGACATCAAACGTGAAATTATTCCATATATCTTCTCTTCTTTTTCTCCCAGCCATTGCCATGTCATTTTAGTTTAAGTCAGACAGACACCCACCAATGTATGCAAGATGTACTGTCGCATCTCGCGTCGCAAGGTGAATCAGTATCTTAATTTTCCAAATGTGCGTGTGCGTCTCACCGCGCCACGCACCAAGATTAATTCTGATTGGATCATTTCCAAAAACGTCCCTCACTCACATTTTCGTCTCGTTTTTATTAGTTAACGAAAATGTCAATATATTTTTATTATAGTTTTCGTCATCATCACTTAATTTTTATTTAGTTATCGTCTCGTTTTCGTCAGTGAAAATTTGTCGTTGACGAAAATTATAACGAAAATATTTCGTCAACGAAATTATCACTGGTACACATTTAATTCTAATTAAATCGAACATTTAATTAGGAAATTAATTTCTAACATTGTCAACGTTGTTATTTGTTATTCGTCACCAAAAAGTGAACGCTATGAGTTTTGTAAAGGTAGATTTTATGACTAGGCTTTTGACTGGACTGCAGAGAGAAAGTTACAAGCGACATTTTCTCTCACACAGCACACGCTACGTGAGCTGCACAGCCCCCGTATGTATAGCAAGCTACAAGAAGAATATTGCGGTTTTAATAAGGTAGACCTTGTCCAAAAAGTTGCTAAATATCGCTAGGTGCTATAACTCGCTAAGCTGCCACTGTGATGGGGAAGAAAAGAGATACTCACCTCCTGAATTCTGATGCCCTGTGGCAAAGTGATGGCGCCTGCTGCTTCCAAAAACACGTGCACCGGATGACAGGAAGTGACTTCAATGCTTTTCAATGAATTTTGAATGAAAAACAACCTAACAAAATTAGGTTGGATTCATTCACATAAACTTACATAAAGAAAATGCTAGTGTTTTATTTAACCCCTTGGGACCGGCGATCCCGCCGGCGGGATCTGACAGAAATTTCGCAAACCCGTTTAAATAACTCCGCGAGTTTTTGTCATATACACATTTTAAAAATACTCTCAGAAACCTTGGACGGTCTACTTTTCAAATATATATAGGTAGAAACTAAATATATTTTTACAGCTTCGTGATACGAATTGAAAGAACAAGAGTGACTGACTTAAGCGTCTGCGTCTCGAAGCGGCTCTGATCGCCCACCCACTTGCAAATCGCGCTATTCGCATGATAATAACATGATAATCCGACAGTTAGTATTGGGTAAAGAAATATGTGAATACGCCCATTGTGACCGAAATAAACAAGAGCACATGTCTGGGTAGTGTTTACACTGATCGGCTACAATATAGCACACGGATACGTCTCTGCCGCTGAAGCTTTGCGCCAGTGTTGCCACTTTCAGCAGCGAAGCTCATACCTGTGTTCATAGCTCAGTGGGCTAAGCCTGTGTGCCTGCAATCACGTGGTCGCCGATTCAAACGCAGCGTATTTAGAACGTGAATAGCGATCTTACGCTGAGAGCGGTCCTAAACGCTCCCGACGCAAGTAAAACCAAGAAAGGTGACACGATTTGCTTTTTTGCCTATTTAACCTAATTTTAAAAACTTTAATACTTCTGACAATGGAAGTTTTGAAAAGAAGACAGATAACGGATTTAGTCAGTGTTTTTTTCAGGATTCTACATAATGATTTCAGCGAGATATAAACTGAAATACACGAGAAAGATACGCAGTCGATGATGCCCTCGTCCCCAGAGCGTCAATAATAGTCACTGCATCATATTTATCGCTTTCTATATTTATATAGTCACAGTTTTTCATTTTTCATTCCATCTATCAATAAACTGTGAAAGGGATTTTATTGTTGCTACTTTTCTTGCGTTTCAAACTGCCTTTCCAAAGTGATGGGTGTGGGGTGCAGTGACATTCCAGACTGATGGGCCATTGACAGTATGCAAACTACTACAGGTGTGAGGACACCTATCTCATCAATATTCATTGTGAAGACCACTGACTTTGAGAAAAAGAGTGTCACTCCAAAGTTCTAACACTTTAGTAATCAAACCATATAAAATTTCTGAATGTCACTTTCACCTATGTGTAGCCAACCCCTGTGTCTATAAGCTTCAGAGCTCAAAAGTCTTACCTAGAAATGTCTATAATGTGATTTTTTACAATTTCTCAGCATGTCTGAAAATAGGTTTTTGAAAAGTATATGTTTAAAGTTGATTTTAACAAAAAATAGAATAATAACATTCTAAGAGGTCTCAGATTATTGGTGCTGAGTTTGTGCTGAATAAAAGCAAATGTATCACTTTGGGATAAGTGTTTTTTAGATAGGTGAAATATTTTAAAATGTGAAGGCATGTCAGACTACCTCGAAAGTGGAAAAAAGGCCTCAGGGCCCAGGGGGTTAACAAGAATAAGCAGATTTAATTCCCAAGATTTTTACTTAATATTAATGTAAAAATGTACCAGAAAATGTAGGACACAATTATATAGAATATACTGTATTTTACTTAATAATTTATTTAAAATGTACATGGCCACTGAATCATTTTTTACAGTGTAGTTAAAGTGCACATTCTCAGATTTTATTAAAAGGTATTTTTTATACATTAGCTTTACTGTTTAATGTTTGGGACACATGGATTCATGGGTGTTTTTGAATACTCAGCCCTGTTTAATTGCATTGTTAATGTAAGTACTGTATATGAGAGCTTTCTAGTTTTTATTCTCGGCTTTTGAACCTTTGGAGTTCGTTATTGGCATTTGTGGATTTGTCAGTGACTACTGTCTGTAGGTTTCATGCACAGAAATACAGAGGCTACGCTGCAAGCTGCAAACCACTAGTTAGCCTCAAAAACAGGATGGCTAAGATTAACTTGTACCAGAGTGATGGCAAGAGCAAAGTATTGAGGCAGAAATACATTTCCCAAGATTCAAAGCATGCCAGCTCACCTGTGAAAGATGGCAGTGGGGGTCTTATGACCTGGCCATGTATGGCAGCCACAGATACTGGGGCACTTATCTTCATGGTACATCTGATGTACCTTCTGATTGGCAGTAGCAAAGTGAGTACTAAGGATTAAACTGTAGGAACGTCTAGTCTGTTCAAATTTTAGCACATACCTCCAAACTCATTGGCTGGCACTGACAAAAAAACTTTAGATGGATGTTGTAGAGGCCCGCCAAAGCACACAGATTAAGTTTAGTTTGGGCAAACTTTAGATTCTGTAAAGTAAATGGACACCTAGGCATGAGTGCAGCTATCTGACTTAGAGATGCACCGATCCAATATTCGGATTGGTATCAGCGCCAATTCAGACCTATTTGACGGATCGGGTATTGGCCATGCGTGACCGATCCATGTCCTATACTTACTGTATTTAGTTTTTGTCAATCTTTAAAAAGATAGCTCCTATTTCAAACTTCCTTCTACAAAGATCCCTTCAAATTTGTCAAAAGTCTGTTTTCAAAGGAAAAGAGTGGGTCTCTTAAGGAGGAAAAACAGAAGCTGGAAGACCACCTGAAAACAATATACACAGACTCCCAGAGGCTTGAACAGAGGAAGATACCATCAGACATGCCACCAATACCTCAGCCAAAGCACCTACTGGATGATAGTCCCCCACAATGGAGTGAGGTTGTGAAGGCAAATAAGAAGGCAAGGGCTGCATCAGTTCCATGGAGTTCCATATCGGCTATACAAAAATGCCCCCGACGTCTTGGTGTTTCTCTGGAAGCAAATGAAAGTGGTATGGACAAAGCGAACCATCCCAAAAGCATGGGAAAGAGCAGGGGGAGTGATGGTACCCAAGGAAAAGGATGCCTCAAACATCAACTAATTCCGGCAGATGAATCTCCTGAATGTTGAAGGGAAGCTCTTCTTTAGCATTGTTGCGCAAAGGATGACAACTTACCTAAAACAGAATGGCCTGATTGACACAACGGTGCAGAAGGCTGGGATACCAGGCTTCTCAGGGTGCTTAGAACATACAAGCATAATATGGCACCAAATCCAATCTGCAAAACGGGAAGGAAGAGACCTGCATGTCTTATTCCTGGATTTAGCTAACGCTTTTGGATCTGTCCCCCACTCACTCATCTGGGCAACCTTTGATTTCTTTCATGTGCCAAAGAACATCGCGGACCTGGTCAGAAATTACTTCCAGGATTTGCAATTTTGCATAACAACAACAGCGTAAACAATATCATGGCAATTACTGGAAGTGGGGATAATGGCAGGGTGTACAATCTCCCCGTTAGCCTTTACCATGGCAATGGAGGTGATCATCTAGGCTTCCACGTGGGTGGTAGGAGGAGAACGCCTGCAGGATGGACAGCAACTACCACCTATTCGTGCCTACATGGATGACCTGACCACCCTGACCTCCACCATTCCATGCACCAAACGATTACTGAGAAAGCTTCATGAAAACATAACATGGGCTCGTATGAAGTTTAAACCCACACTGAAAAAAAAAAATTGTTGGATTAACATAAAAAATATATGTACATCGGTTGCACATATTAAAGTTATGTTTACTCAACATGATCTATATATGCAAAATGAACATGATTAATATATGTTCGAGGAATATGATTTATATATGCAAAATGAACATGATTAATATATGTTCGAGGAACATGATTTTATATGCAAAATGAACATGATTTATATATGTTCAAGGAACATGATTTATGTATGCTCAAGATACATAATTTGTTTGTTAAATGAACATAATCCATACATGTTAAAGCTACATAATTTGTTATACAACCATGATTTTGTTTTTTATTCATATGCAATGGTTTCAATAAAACTCATTTGGTTCTAAATTTTTGTAATACTATAGGCTGACTTTCCACAAATATATGGTGTACATCTACTGTAATGTCTACGACATGAATAACGTTTAAAAAGAAATAAGACAAGGAAAAATGCTACTTGCTGTAAATCAGTGTATTTTTCACAGCACAATTTCTCAGTTCTGGTTACAGAAACACAGCCTTCTCTGTGTGAAAATAAAAACAGCATAAATTTCATGAATAACATCCACTGTCAAGTGCAAAACGAGATGCCGTCAAACAGGTGCAGTGGAAAATGTGACCAGTAATGAAAATCATGAAGTAGTCAAAACGTACCTTTACAATTTTGGATTTCATTTTAAAAAGCAGTAAGACAATGGAAATCACTATAAATTTTAACAATTCAATTCATTTTTAAAAGTATGGGATGAACGGCTGACTGTGAACTATGACATTTCTTGTCAACAGACCAGATACTAGGGCTGCACGATAATCATCACACGATATGTACTGCGCATCTTGTCAGTAAAGCCGGTTCTGTAATCAGTGGTAAATTCCATCAGGTGTGTGATTTCACATGACAAGATGCGCAATACATATCGCGCGATGATTATCGTGCAGCCCTACCAGATACAGTAAAATCCAACAATTTGAGTAACCAAACAGGTTGAGTAAAAACGATGAACAGACGAATTAGACCAAAGCCTCCTTTTGTTTTGTTTTTTCAGTCTGAGAAACTCCAAGACAAATCACTATTATTTTTAACCAAACAATACTTTTACAGTGTTTTTTTTTTTTTTAAACAGTAAGATACATACAAACACACACATACAGCGTAAACCTTTGAACTGTTTGTAGGTTCTCTTTGAGAGTGTGTAAAATGAAAAACAATGGTCCTTAATCCAAGAGGCAGAACCAGCTTGTGCGTCTCCCTACCGTACCAGAAACACCTCACTCACAGAGTCTGTTTCTGAGAACTTAAGCTTTCATTGACAAACTACAGCCTTCTAGCTCCATTACTATTTTTTGAAGAACCTCAAAGGTGTATTTCATCTCAGGTGGGTAATTGAGATTTAAGGCATACATTAGTCCAAAGAGCATTGCCACAGCTAATGCAAAATTATCCAACCCTTGCAAAACTTTCTGGCCTTCAAGGACAATGCCGATGTCCTCAAATCTGTCCTGAGATTTGAGGATGTAGATTCCGACTGTGGTTTCTTGGATGGATTTTTGGACGAAGGCTTCATCGGCAGCCTGCAGAATGCACAGACAAAATGAGATTCAACATAACACTAGGCACAGCTCTAATATATAGCTTCAACTCATTTAATAATGAAAAATATGAACTTCTCTACAATGAGTCAAGAACAGTCCAAAAAAGCAGATTGCTGTTAAACTACCCTTGAACTGAGGTCTATGTTAGTCCTACAATTGTAGAGCCAAGATATCCAGTTGTGCAGCAATTCAAAGATAATCACAGAATGGATTGCTTGATGTGTGCTCTAGCACAGGTTAAAATATCAATTTATTAGAATTTGTAGGACCTAATTTAATGTTACAATGAGAAATTATTGCCTCAAAATGTCTATGCACTAAATAAAAAAGAAAAAAAGTTTGCATAGTAACAGTTCTATTTAAATCTGTATAGTTCTGAAGAACTCTTCATATGATATAATGGTTCTTTGTGGTAGAGTTCAGGATTCTTTTTCCTGCCTTCCTTTCCCAAATCTATAAAGGCTGCATCATTACTGGTTTTCTGGAGCCCAGCCATCTAATTAGGCAGACTGTCAACACTCAATAGGTAAATAATTGTATTCTTAAAAATGTCTATACATTAAATTTCAAATAATAACTGAATTTCTTTTGAGCATGTTTTTTTTATTTATTTTTCTTTTAGTTTGACAGAACATATAAGTGTGACCAGCTCTGTTTAATTAAGGATACATCTCTTCTAACAGAGATAATTTATGGATTTTTGTTATTACTTGGGATTAGGGTTGCCGTGGTGAGGAATTTTCCTCTACATGTAACAAAGAACCGTGCATTTTACTTTCACTTTTACATTAGCGGAAATTTGACATCATGAAATTCAAGCAACAACAAAATACAACACAGAACATAGAAGTTAAGAAAATTAATAAAAAAAATAAATAAATAAATAAAAAACAACAACTGTAATTTGTTGTTTTATATTAGGCATATAGCATGGTGTACCTATTTTTATTCGTTTTCTAAAAACAGGTGGGACCTGTTCAAGCCGGACGGGTTGCATCTGAACCATAGGGGAACCAGTGTATTGGGGAGGCGTATGTGCAGAATAGTTGAGGAATGTTTAAACTAGGGACTGGGGGGGCAGGGAGGTCAGTTAAGAATTTATGTGGGGAGAGACGGAAAGCCCAAATAAATATTAAAAGTAGACACTGTAAAAGGCCTACCATTAGTGGTCTGTATTTGAATGCTAGGAGTATTAGAAACAAAATAAATGACTTAGAGGCTTTAATTTCTTCAGACAATTACGACATTATAGGAATAACTGAAACATGGATGAGTGACAATGATGGTGATGAATATAATATGGATGGTTATACGTTGTTCCGTAGAGACCGGATAGGCAAGAAGGGAGGTGGTGTTGCAGTATACGTAAAAGAAAACTTGCAGGCAAGGGATCTCACTGATAAAAATAAAAATTCAGAAACTGTATGGATAAAACTTGATGCTAAAGATTCAAATGGCCTAATTGTCGGGGTTTGTTATAGAGCACCTAATGTAGCTGTAGAGGAAAGCAGAATGTTATATGATGATATCAGGATTATGAGTAATAAAAATGATGTGGTGGTTATGGGTGATTTTAATTTACCTGGGATACAGTGGGACACAGTCTCTGGCTCTTCTGTAAATGAACTTGAGATGGTGGAATTTGTACAGCATTGTTTTTTTACTCAGTTTGTTAATACTCCTACCAGGGGAGAAGCCCTTCTTGATCTTGTTTTCTGTAATAACCAGGATAGGATTGGAAAATTAGAGGTTTTAGACACCATTGTACGGTAGTGATCATAACATGGTTAAATTCGAGGTTAATTTTAGTGTCCGAAGAGCAAAGTCGAAATTAAAAGTGTACAATGTTAGGAAGGCTAACTTTAATGGTATGAGACGTAAATTAGAAACTGTAAACTGGACAGAGTTAAATAGCAAAACAGTTGAAGAGGCTTGGGAATTTTTCAAAAGCACATTGTTGCAAGTGCAAGAGGACTTCATACCTGTTTCCAGCAAAACTAAATCTAGGAAACGACAACCAAGGTGCTTTACTAAATTAAGGATAAAGTCAGGAGGAAAAGGGCTCTGTTCCACAATTGGAAAAAAACTAATGATTTCAAAATTAAGCAGGAGTATCTAAGTCTACAGGCAGAGTTAAAAAACGACATTAGGCTATCCAAGAGGGATGTAGAAAGAAAAATTGCATTGGAGGCTAAGCATGACAGTAAAGGTTTCTTCCAATATTTTAACTCCAAGAGAGCACTAAAAGCTGAAATCACTAATTTGCAGGATAGTAAGGGACTTATAATTGATAACGAAATCAATTATAAATATATTTTTCTTTGGACATCTCTAAAATTTCTCTTCTGGCATTTGTGTTGCTGGTCGCCATGGATACATATCCCATGTTGTGTAATTGAGTTTCATAATTAGATTTTTCTCCCTGTAATGACTACTAGCTTTGCACGAAAATTAACTCAGCTTGGCTCAATAATTTACAAAGTGTCTTTCATTAGGAATGTGAGAAATTATAATGTCTCCTAATACAAAACTAAATTGATCATTGCATGAATGCAGATGTTTTCCCCAAAACCCGTTACAAACATACAAAAACTCGTCAGTGTAACCCACTTTAAAATAAAACAAAAGATTCCAAAAGTTTATAATCTTACAATGAAATAAATTACATTGAAAAAATGTTCAAGTGCTTGGGCAGGTTTGCTGATGTGTACACGTATGCATGCTTGTCACAACTTTGTGTTATTACTGACAAAAATAAATAGATAAAATCAGTTATGTGAGGTAAACAGTCTTGGATATCACTCCTGAGTTACTTTCTGTAGTTAAAAGCTACCCGTCCTGTCCAGGAGAATGTGTAATTGTCTTGTGCCCTGCACTTACAGAAATAGATGTGTAGGTAAAATAAATGAATCTGACTATTATTATTATTTTTTTAAATGTTAAACTCGGTGGCCAGTTTATTAGGTACATCAGCTTGTTTAAGCAAACCTGCTCCTATGATCAGCTGTAATTGTATCATATACAGCACATAAAGTGAGTCAAGATGTTTAGTTACTGAAGTTACAGCATTAGAGGAGCTATAGGGCCTGATTTAAGTGGGTACCTAACACAATGGCCAATGGACATACAGTCGAGCACGGTTATTACGATTCGGCTTATAACGAAAACACTTCGATATAAATAACGCTTCGATTCCAAATCCCCGACCTTCTGTAACGTTAAATTCCTTAAAGAAAACACGCATATAGCGATTCTTTTATAGCGAAAATTCGGCTATAACGATGTCTACTGTCTTCCCCAAAAAAATATTTCAATGAATTTTTATTCGGTTATAACGATTTGCCTCAATCATTCCAGATTTAATAGTTTAAAATAAGTCCGACGTCAGCTTAATCGCGTAGCCAAAGCGAGCAGCAGTCAGTACAGTATGTACCTTTTTTCTGTGCGTAGCGTTCTACCACCATGTAATATGTTATCGATTTCGTGGTCCATACTAAATGTTTGTTTAATTACAAAATACACATTGCTTGATAGTAAACAAGATGTTTTATTTTGATCATTACATGAAACAAAGCTTCATAGACAGAACTAGAAGGTCAGTGTTATTTTATACAGTCATAATACATGTGCCTAGCGATCAGTCATAATACATAGCAATCTTACATGAAAATGGATATAACGAAATTCGGTTATAACGAAAGAAATCTGCCGGCCCCAGAAAATCGTAATAACCGTGCTCGACTGTATTTTAATTTGTGCCAGAAACCATGACACTACGATCAATATAGAGTTTTGAAACTTTATAAACTGCATACATACAAGACCTCTGTAATTGTAATTGTAAGCTGTAATTGGTTTGTAGACATAATTAAGACCTGGATTTAAAAGAACCTTTAGGATTAAACTGTCTCAGAAAACTTTTCTTCCAATTTCCATGTCAGAACACATAGCTAAACGTTGCATTCCAGAATAAGAATGTAACTGTAAATCGCTTCTTCATTCAAAGTATCAGTGGCAGTGGTTTTTCCCAGGTAAAAGTGTCAGAGAGAACTAAAAGTACTCCAAAAATATAACATTATATCATGCTCATTGAATACTGATTTTTTATAATACTGCTTTTTGCAATGGGTTTAGATAGATCATTTATAAAAATCCTTGTCACCTGGTTTGGTTCCAGTCATTGATACTAAGTACAGGTATAACCATCTCCATAATGTACGTACAGCTTACTTCTGGGTGGTATGGCTGGACTCATCCTAAACTAATATATGCACCCAATGTCATGTACGTCAAAACACGCAAACTGAGTATTCGTCATTTTCCATAATACATATAGTAATTTGTGTAAGATGGACTTACCTCCGGGTAGAAAGGGCTCTGCGATATGGAGAGGATCTGGAATGCAAGGACAGTTTAATACAACGGGGTTCCCTATGTCTAGAAAAACAGGGCTGGGCCCTAATATGGACACACCGATTCCAATTATGGAATTTAATTTCCTGCACAGAGGCTAAGTGTGATGCAGATTCCCATGACAGAGTCCTGTCAATGAATAACGTGACATTTTCCTATTTTAAAACTGTTCACGTGGATTTTATATTGATTTTGTTCATTTGTTATCAATTGTAATGTTGTTTTCCTCTTATATGACATTTAGAGGAGGCTGTATCAAACTGTCTTGCCCAAATATAATTAAGTTATCGTTTATTGTTTATGCTCTAAAACCCTCAGCAGAAGGGAATTTCACAATGGAGAAATGTGATTTTGGGCACCCCACCTGATATGTAAAAAATATGCGAATAACAAATGCAGTTATGTGTGGTGAGCAGCACAAGGAACAAACCTGTGTCCATCCGCCGTATAATGCCAACTAATAAGAACATAAATAGATCAAAATGTGGTGGACTCCATGTTTGCAATGTAAATAGGAAGATTCTGAGCCCCCTGCAACTGGCTGCCTGTCCTCTGCGCATTTTATGGATAGGTATAAAGACCTTTGATTATATTAGATCAAGAGTTAATGCATTATGCATTTTGAACAAAGGACACAGATGCAAGAACATTTGCAAGAGTGCACTGTGAGAAGAGAGAGGGGTTTGGCGGAAATAGGAATGGACAGTCAGGTGATTTGCTTTGCTTACTGATCTCATCTGTCACACACATCTACAACCGAAGAAATTCATGGAATCAGTGTTTTATTGGTCCACCTAACCTGAATGAAGCAACTATGCGCAGGGCTCTGAAAGTAGGTTTTCTGTGTACTGCTTTCTTTTCAATAAAAAACTCTGTTTCATATTAAAAAAATAAAATAAAAAAAATAATTGATAACGAAATTGATATAGTAAATGAGTTTAATGATTATTTTTCAAGGGTGTTCACAATAGAGAACACAAGTAACTTACCACCAATTAATACGAATACAGCATCATCTATGACCAATATATGTCATATAGGTTGATGTGATACTAAGCCTAGCTAAACTCAAAATAAATAAATCGCAGGGGCCTGATGGCATCTTACCTATAGTTTTAAAAGAGATGAGGGATATTATTAGCCAACCTTTAACTTTAATATTCCAGAAATCGTTATCTGCGGGTGTGGTACCATCAGATTGGAAGCATGCTAATATAACACCCATATTCAAAAAAGGGGATAGAAGTAATCCAGCAAACTATAGGCCAATCAGTTTAACTAGCATTACTGGAAAAATAATGGAAGCTATAATTCAAGTGAAAATGGTAGATTACCTAGATGCAAATAACATTATAAAGGATAGCCAACATGGATTTAGGAGAGGTAGATCCTGCTTAACGAATCTACTTGAGTTCTTTGAGGAAGCTACAAGTGAAATTGATCACAACAAGGCCTATGATGTGATTTACTTAGATTTCCAGAAGGCCTTTGATGTTGTCCCCCACAAACGGCTCTTGCTAAAGCTTAAAGCTGCAGGGATTTTAGGAACTGTGGCAGCTTGGATCAAAAACTGGCTAACTGACAGGAAGCAGCGAGTAGTTATTAGAGGCACAATGTCACAGTGGGCCTCCGTTCATAGTGGGGTACCGCAGGGTTCAATTTTAGGACCACTATTGTTCCTAATTTACATTAATGATATTGACACAAATACATACAGTAAACTGGTTAAATTTGCAGACGACACCAAGGTGGGCGGTGTAGCAGATACTGATCTAGCAGCAGAGAGGCTTCAACGGGATCTGGATTTAATTAGTGAATGGGCTGATACTTGGCAGATGAAATTTAACACAGATAAATGTAAGGTAATCCATGCAGGGAGCAGAAATATAAAGTACAGATATTTTATGGGTTCCACTGAAATAAAGGTAGCTGATTACGAGAAAGATCCCGGTATGTATGTTGATGCTTCCATGTCCCACTCTCGCCAGTGTGGGGAAGCAATAAAAAAGGCGAACAAAATGTTGGGTTATATCTCTAGGTGTGTGGAGTTTAAGTCAAGGGAGGTGATGTTACACTTATATAATTCCTTGGTAAGACCCCACCTAGAATACTGTGTGCAGGTTTGGTCACCATACCTCAAGAAGGACATTGCTGCCTTAGAAAAGGTGCAACGAAGAGCTACGAGAATGATTCCTGGTCTTAGAGGAATGTCTTATGAGGAGAGGTTAGCGGAACTGAATCTGTTTAGCCTTGAGCAAAGGAGACTAAGGGGGGATATGATTCAGGTCTATAAGATTCTAATGGGTCTGGATGCTGTTCAGCCAAATGACTATTTCAATATTAGTCTAAATACTAGAACTCGTGGCCATAAATGGAAATTAGCGGGAGAACATTTTAAAACAAATTTGAGGAAGCACTTCTTTACACAGCGTATAGTTAGAGTGTGGAATAGTCTTCCTGCTAGTGTAGTGGAAGCTAAAACCATGGGTTCCTTTGAATCAGAGCTAGATAAGATTTTAACAACTCTGAGCTATTAGTTAAGTTCTCCCCAAACGAGCTTGATGGGCCGAATGGCCTCCTCTCGTTTGTAAATTTCTTATGTTCTTATGTTGATTGATTGATTGATAAACCCTTTATTACTGTTGCAATGCACCATGTCACTAGTCACAAGTACCAGCGAAATACTGGCCATCAACCTGACCATACATATACAAACATCACATGCACAAATAGGGGGTAGACAGGTCAGGAAGACAGGGGACTATAGGAAAACTCAGAGAAACAAGATTACGCGAGGAGAGTGGAGGTGAATAAAAAAAAAGACAGCCCCCAGACTGTACTCCAGTAGGGAGTACAATATAGGAACAGAAAAAAAACACCTCAGCAATAAGCACATAGTCACCACATCTCACAACACCAAAGTCGAGACTTGCAACAGGGGTGGGGAATGGGGAGGTGGAGGTAGTCCAGCATAGACAAACAGCCATCCATTCCTGCAGCCGACGGCGCTGTACAAGGACACGCTCGTTCACGCTGGGGGTATGAAGCGGCGAAGGCGTGGGATGGGGGTAGGGTGTCCTTGTGGTTGGGGGAGAGGAATGCAAGAGAGTCTCGCTGCCTTGTTCTTCAGGGGGGAGTTGTTGAGCCCAGCAGAGGCCTTGGCCAAGGCCCGTGCTGATTAGGGGGGAGCCAAAAGAAGATAGAATAGGGTTGTTTGGGTTTTTGTGCGAGAAGCTGTAATTTCGCAGCTCCTCTAATGTCCACGCTGGTCCCCGCCGTCTAAAATCCTGTGCAAAGCCTTGAGCTCCTCCGTGATGTTATCCAATCTGCGGTCCATAGTCACGGTGATGTAATCAAATCTATGGTCATTTGAGACTGTGATGTTATCCAGTTTGCGATCTATAGCCATAGTCTGAGCGCCAACAGCTCTGCCAAGACCATCAATCAATTTGGCCAGCCTATTGGGGCGTTTTCTTCAGTTTCCGATAAACCAGGGCGATGCCTAATCCAATCAGCATAAGACCCGTTATCAAGGTTCCGAATAGGTAGATATCTTCGATGTCCTCCACGGAAAGAGCTGTCAGACACACGACCCTCCACTTCTCCCATCCGTCCATCGTGTAGCCAGCTGCGTATGTTCCTGCAGGACAGTCAGGTTCCCCCGAACCTGCGCTCCTCTGCGAGAAGATGGTGTCAATTGCATTGAGAGACCAGTTGATCAAATCCATAATTTCCTTAGTTTTGAAGAGCAGGGCTGAGAGGGTCTCTCGAGTATAGACAGTAAGACAGTAGACTAGACGAGACGAGAGAAGCAAAGCAGGGAAGATAAAGGGAGGGAGAGGGAGAGAAGTGCGTCCGCCTCCGCTGAGAGCCAGGTTAAAGAGAAAATTATTATGTTCTAAATAAAACTATGTTCTGCTTTGTATTTTGATGTAAAATTTCTGCTAATGTAAAAGTGAAAGTAAAATGCAGGGTTCTTTTTAAACTAGGCTATTTAAAAGCGAAGGAAGGAGGGAAAAGGGACAACTCAAACAAACTAAAAGCAAATAACTGTTTGTTGCCGAATTGCTGCAAATTTAAAAGTGAAAGTAAAAGTTTAAAGGAAAAGACGTAAAACTCAAACGTCTAGACCATTGTTGATACCGCTATTGCCGGTGTTGTTAAATGTCAATTAACTGGTGAGGAAATTTTCTCATCGCGGCAACCCAGATGAGATTTGTTTTAAAACCATTACAAAAAAAAAATAATAATCCTTAATTTTTTTTTTTTTTAATGGTGGTATATTTCATAGGCTATATTTTATTTATAATATACCATTTTAAAAAAGCATGCATTTTAACTAAAATATAACAGCTCATAAATATATATGTAATTCAATTCCACATTACATTCATGATATATTTGAATGCCAAACAAAAAGCATATTTTTGGGGGATTGCTGCGAGGATTGCTGGGATTGCTGCGAGAGAGTGGTGTTGAGCTGCAGCGATTGTTTGGGATTGTTTTTTGGAGTGTTTTGAGTGTTTGTGTGCTTTACCTGTTTACGTGGGTGGCTGTTTATTTCTATTTATTGTTCTTATTTCGGTCAGCGTGAGTGCTTGTCTGTCCTGTCTGTTAATCAACAGCGCGATTATTACCGACAGAGAGCTGCGGGTGTCGCGTGCGCGGCGTTTTTCTGTCCGCGTTTAAACTCCGTAACAAACACCCGCGGGGCGATTATAACTAATAACATCTAACGTCGGTATCGCTACCAAGCGTCGGAAAAGGACAGTTGCTCCTGAGCTTTGCTCGGTCGCCAGTCGGGGCCGGGAGGACATTTTCCACTTTTTTCCCGCTCCGGCAGTAGCCTGCTGTGAGGGGGTTTTTGTGGTTTTTCGACCTCCCAAGAGCAACTTCGATTTCGCCTTGTTTTTAGTTCATACTTGGTTCAGGCAGAAGTTCTTCTGGTAAGTAGTAGTAAGTTTATCAGGTTTAAAATTTTTAATAAAATAATAATTAAGTTCCGTTTTAACACAAGTAATAACTTATTTTAGTGTACTCCGCACGTTACTGCATTTATTGTTACGCAAATTAATCTTTATAGTTAAATACACTATATAAATTTACTGGGCTGGGAGTACGGGGTCATAGTGAGTTAGTTAATTATGGGGCCAGCTCAGTGTTGCGTTTGCAAGATGTTTGCCCTTCTGGACGTTAGTGTCCAGTCGGACTTCATCTGCGAGCGATGTAAGCTAGTGGACTCACTCATGGTCAAGGTTCGCGACCTTGAGGAGCAACTGGCTCGCATCCAATGCAACAGTGAGTTAGATGAGCTAGTTGATACGCCGTTTAGGGAGACGGTGTGTACGCCACTAACGGGGGGGAGGGAGAATGAAGAGCAGAGAGGTCGAGAGAGCTGGGTGACCGTAGGTCGTAGACGCAGGAAAAGGCGTACACACGTTACAGAGGCGGCATCACCTGAGGTGTCTGTGTCTAACAGGTTTCAGGTGCTTCCAGCTTTAGAGCCGGAAGGGACTGGGGAAGCAGGTGGGCCCTTGGGCACTGAGGAGCCCCCTCCCCCCAGAAAGAGGGAGGTTGTGGTAGTGGGGGATTCAATTATTAGGGGAGTAGACAGTTATGTGTGCACGCGTGATAGAGGGTCCCGTACGGTGTCTTGCCTGCCTGGTGCCCAGGTAGGAGACCTTCCAGATCGTGTGGACAAGCTTTTGGCCCCAGCTGGGGTGGATCCAGTTGTCGTGGTGCATGTTGGCACCAACGACATAGGCAAGGGTAGAAGGGCTGTTCTGCAGGATAAATTTATAGAAGTCGCCAATAAGCTTAGAAGCAGAACGTCCATGGTGGTATTTTCCGAAATACTCCCCGTGCCACGCGCAAGTGAGGCTAAGTTAGCTGAGATAAGGAGATTAAATGCGTGGCTAAAAGGATGGTGTAGGAAAGAGGGGTTTAGGTTTATGGGGCACTGGAGGACCTTCTGGAACAGGTGGGATCTGTTCAAGCCGGATGGGTTGCATCTGAACCGGAGGGGAACCAGTGTACTGGGAAGGCGTATTTGTAGAGTAGTTGAGGAATGTTTAAACTAGGGACTGGGGGGGCAGGGAGGTTAGTTAAGTATGTAACTGGGGGGAAACGGAAAGCCCAAAAAAATCATATTATAAGTAGGCACTGTAATAAGCCTACCCTTTGTTGTCTGTATTTAAACGCCAGGAGTATTAGGAATAAAATTCATGATTTAGAGGCTCTTATCTCATCGGACTCTTATGATATTATAGCAATAACTGAAACGTGGTTGAGTGATAAGGATGGACAAGAATATAATATGGATGGTTACACATTGTTCCGTAAAGACCGTATAGGTAAGAAGGGAGGTGGTGTTGCAGTATATGTAAAGGAAATCTTGCAGGCAAGGGAGCTTACTGATATAAGTAAAAGTACGGAAGCTATATGGGTAAAATTAGATGCTACAAACTCAAATAGCCTAATTGTCGGTGTTTGTTACAGAGCACCCAATGTAGCTGCTGAGGAAAGCAGATTGTTATACAGTGATATTAGGATTATGAGCAATAAAAATGATGTGGTAGTTATGGGTGATTTTAATCTACCGGGGATACAGTGGGACATTGTTGCTGGCTCTTCTGAAAATGAACTTGAGATGGTGGAATTAGTACAGGATTGTTTTTTTACTCAGTTTGTTAACACCCCTACCAGGGGAGATGCCATTCTTGATCTTGTTTTGTCTAATAACCAGGACAGGATTGGTAAATTAGATGTTTTAGAACCACTTGACAGTAGCGATCATAACATGGTTAAATTTGAGGTTAAGTTTAGTGCCCGAAGAGCAAAGTCCAAATCAAAAATATATAATGTTAGGAAGGCTAACTTCAATTGTATGAGATTAAAACTAGAAACCGTGAACTGGATGGAGTTAAATAACAAAACTGTTGAAGAGGCATGGGAATTTTTTAAAAGCACATTATTGCAAGTACAAGAGGACTTCATACCTGTTTCTAGCAAGAATAAATCTAGGAAATTGCAACCTAGGTGGTTTAATAGGGACATAAAGTATAAAGTAAGGAGGAAAAGGGCTTTGTTCCAGAGATGGAAAATAACTGATGATGACATAATAAAGCAAGAGTATCTAAATCTACAGGCTGAATTAAAAAATGACATTAGACGAGCTAAAAGGAATGTCGAAAGGAAGATCGCATTGGAGGCTAAGGATGACGTTAAAAGTTTCTTCCAGTATTTTAACTCTAAAAGAGCTCTAAAAGCTGAAATTACTAATCTGCAGGATAGTAAGGGTCTTATAATTGAAAACGACATTGACATAGTAAATGAGTTCAATGATAGTTTTGCACGGGTATTCACTGTCGAGGACACTAGTAACTTACCAGTTCTTATTACTAATTCAACATCGTCTATAACTAATATATATATAACTGAAGCTGATGTTTTGCAAAGCCTAGCTAAGCTCAAAATAAATAAATCACAGGGCCCTGATGGCATCTTACCTATAGTGTTAAAAGAGATGAGGGATATTATTTGCCGACCCTTAACATTACTGTTTCAAAAATCCTTATCTGAAGGTGTGGTACCTTCTGATTGGAAGCATGCCAACATAACGCCCATTTTCAAAAAAGGGGATAGAAGTAATTTGTCAAACTATAGGCCAATCAGTCTAACTTGTATAACTGGTAAAGTTATGGAGGCTATAATCAAAGAGAAAATGGTAGATTACCTGGACTCAAATAACATTTTGAGGGATAGCCAGCATGGATTTAGGAGAGGTAGATCCTGTTTAACAAATCTGTTGGAGTTTTTTGAGGAAGCTACTCAGGAAGTTGATGATAAGAAGGCCTATGATGTCATCTATTTAGATTTCCAAAAGGCTTTTGATGTTGTTCCCCACAAGAGGCTCTCACTTAAACTCAAAGCGACAGGTATTTTAGGAACTGTAGCGACTTGGATTGATAACTGGTTAACGGATAGGAAGCAGCGAGTAGTTATAAGAGGCTCGATGTCACAGTGGGCCTGCGTTCATAGTGGGGTACCGCAGGGTTCAATTTTAGGACCACTTTTGTTCCTAATTTACATAAATGATATAGACACCAATATATACAGTAAACTGGTGAAATTTGCAGATGACACCAAGGTGGGTGGTGTAGCAGATACTGAACTAGCGGCTCAGCAGCTACAGCGGGATCTTAATTTAATTAGTGACTGGGCTGACACCTGGCAGATGAAATTTAACATAGACAAATGTAAGGTACTCCATGTAGGGAGCAGAAATATAAAGTACAGGTATTTTATGGGACCTACTGAAATAAAGGTAGCTGATTATGAGAAAGACCTTGGTGTGTATGTTGATGCTTCCATGTCTCATTCTCGCCAGTGTGGGGAAGCAATAAAAAAGGCCAATAGGATGTTGGGGTACATCTCCAGGTGTGTGGAGTTTAAGTCAAGGGAGGTAATGCTAAGATTATACAATTCCTTGGTGAGACCTCACCTAGAATATTGTGTACAGGTTTGGTCACCATATCTTAAAAAGGACATAGCGGCCTTAGAAAAGGTGCAGCGTAGGGCCACAAGAATGATTCCTGGTCTTAGAGGAATGTCATACGAGGAAAGGTTATTTGAGCTAAATCTGTTCAGCCTCAAGCAAAGGAGACTGAGGGGGGACATGATCCAGGTCTATAAGATTCTAACAGGTTTGGATGCTGTTCAACCGAATAGTTACTTCAGCATTAGTTCAAATACAAGAACTCGTGGCCATAGGTGGAAATTAGCGGGAGAACATTTCAAACTGGATTTAAGGAAGCACTTCTTTACACAGCGTGTAGTCAGAGTATGGAATAGTCTTCCTGATAACGTAGTGCAAGCTGAATCCTTGGGTTCCTTTAAATCAGAGCTAGATAAGATTTTAACAACTCTGAGCTATTAGTTAAGTTCTCCCCAAGCGAGCTCGATGGGCCGAATGGCCTCCTCTCGTTTGTATAGTTCTTATGTTCTTATGTTCTTATGTTCTTATGTTCTTATATTAATTTTTGTAAACTAGTTGTGTGACGAGACACTTATCCCACGAGACAAGACTTTTAGACTTTTTAAAATAAATCCTCAATTGTAAAATATATTGGAGGAAAAAAAACCAAAAAAAAAAACCTGTATTTAATTCAACAAAAATATTCCAAAAAATGTAGGTGCATTTTGTAATCAACTTTTTGATTTGTTACATGCAGTAATAAACAACACGTGAACACTGGAAAAAATTGTGTC
>NW_027326274.1:15000-20000 GCF_048594095.1 Paramormyrops kingsleyae | reverse complement strand
GCTGGCCGGGGAGGCTTCCCTTCTGCCCAGGCAGAAGGCCTGGCTTCGTCTGGTCGATTTCGGGACATTGTTGTGCCCGCCTGGCAGCCCGGGGAGCACCGGGAGGCCTCCGGGAGCTGGCCACTGCCCATCCCCCCCCCCCCAGCTCCAACCACACCGCGCTAAACCCCCAACCCCCCCCCCCCCCCCTCACCAAACCCCCCCCCCCCCACCCCCCATCGTGCTAAATTAGGTGTGAATGGGGCCTCCTGGCCCACTAAATGCTAATGAGGCCGCCTTTTCAACTATGTGCAAATACGGCCGACCTGGTCAAATGCATGTAAATCCGGCCGCCTTTTCAACTGTGAAAATCCGGCCGCCCGGTCAATTAGGTGCGAACGGGGCCGTCGGGTCACCTTAATGTAAATGAGGCCGCCCACTGCCCTACATTTAAATGCGGGCGTACCGGTCAACTATGTGCGAACGGGCCCGCCTGATCAACTAGGTGTGAAAGGGGCCGGCAGGCCCACTGAATGTAAATGAGGCCGCCCGCTGTGCTTCCTTCATTAACCTTATTTATATTGGCATTATCTGTAGATAAAAAAATATGTGCATGTCTATGAAGCTGTAGAGAAGCCTTGTTTTTTTTTTTTTCCCCCAGGTTTTATTTACTTACTTTTTATTTTGCATGTTCTGAAATATAGCTTATGTTTTCGTTGCCCTAGGGCAACGTTCTGCGATAAGGGGTAGATTTTAAGAGGCTTTCTTGACAGTGTGTTAGTATATTATTGCATGTACTTTTGCACATTGTAAGCACAATGTTTTTTAAATTATTTTCTAATTTAATTTAACGCATTTTGGCAGAAAATGGACACAAGATTTTCCTATGGGAGTAAAACTCAGGATCAGCATGTTAGGGATATCCCATCAGACAGTGAGATAGACTGCAGTGACAGTGAGGAGGAGTGGAATGCAGAGAAAGGTTTGAGCAGAAGTGAAAGTAGGTTTTAAAATATTGCTTCTCTGGTTGTCATTGAACTCATTTGCATAAACAAATCAAATGTGTTGATAAATTTTTAGATGTCATTCAAATGAAATAAAGGTGTGTGCAGCAGACAGGGTATCCAATACAGTCATGTAAGCTTTAGTTGTGATTGATGTATTTTTGTTGACGTATATGTATATATATTTATAGACGATCAATACACCAGTGATGAAGAGGAACATGACGATGACAGTCTGCCTGAAGATGACAGTAGTTCTTCCAAGACCCCTCGATGGAAAACATGTCACACCATTACCTCTCCTGTGCAAGCCACTTAACCTTACTGTTCAAGAACTTGAACAGTTCTTTGCCACTGTGCTCCATATGTCAATATTTGGTCTTCCAGCTACTCGCATGTTCTGGAGCCATAGTAGCCACATTGCACATGTTGCTGATGTTATGCCTCTTGCACGATGGGAAGCCATCAAAAATTTTGTTACTTTGCATTGCTCTCTGAGCATTGTATTATGATCTATGAAGACATAATTTTCTCTGTGGTTTTGTATCAGTGTTGCACAACTTTGCCCTTAGGCAACAAAAGATCATTTGGAGAGGGGGGCGGTGAAATAAATATGTACATACATAATCAATAAAATGTCCCAAAATTAACCAATAAGTGATGTGGAATAATTTCTTATCATGTACCATCAAATTGTGTGCGGTAGAGGGTTAATGTAAATGCGGCCGCCCGCTGCGCTACATGTAAATGCGGCCGCCCCCAGGTCAACTAGGTCCGAACGGGCCCGCCTGATCAACTAGACGTCAATCGGGCCGGCAGGTCCCCTGAATGTAAACGAGGCCGCCCACTGCGGTACTTGTGAATGCGGCCGCCCGGTCAACTAGGTGCGAACGGGCCCGCCCGATCAACCAGGTGCGAATGGCCCCGCCCGATCAACTAGGTGTGAACGGGCCCGCCTGATCAACTAGGTGTGAATGGGGCCGCCGGGTCCACTTAATGTAAATGAGGCCGCCAGCTCAACTAAGTGTAGACGGGGCCGCCTGGCCAATTAGGCGTTAATGGGGCTGCCGGGGAGGCTTCCCCTCTGCCCGGGCTGGAGGCCCCGCAGTGGCCATTCGCCTCTGGGACATATTGGCAGAGTCCGCGGCCTATGCGTAGGCCCCGGGCGGAGGCTGACCCTTGTCGCCCTTGTCCTAGGCTCGGAGCTATGGTCGCCCCGTCTGGCCTTCGCTTATGGTTCGGAGCTATGGTCGCCCCGTCTGGCCTATGCTTAGGGTTTGGAGCTAGGGTCGTGTTGGAAACGTTTTCCTCTGTCGAAGCAGAGACCGGGAGACGTTGGCATATCTCTCCGGCCGAAGTTCCTCTTTACTGAGAACTCGCCAATGCGCCGCTGTAGTCATCCAAGTCTGACTAAGACTCAGCTCGGCGCAGCTTATACGTTTCAAGGGGGGAGGGATACACAGAGGTGGAGACAAACTAAACAAAGCACAGCATGTTCCAGGAATCAGCCTGGAAGTTCCCCAGCCCTGATTTCATCAGCATAACACTGCCTTTCAAATGCCTCTCCAGGTGCTAACCCTAATTAGCATGATAGTATCACCCAGACCTTCACATTACCATAGCGACAAAGGCACGGCCTGGCCTTGAGATTAGCATTCACCTTTACTTTGGGCCCCCACCCGGTGATCAGGAAGCTCACAGAGATGAAATGTCAATGTCTCAGACTCCTGGGCCCCCAGACTTGATCTTATTACAAATGTCCCCATCTTTACCCCCAACTGCAAATCCAATCTGCCTATCTCTCTCAGTTCATATACTGTCATGTTGGAAGCTAGACTGAACAATTTATAAATTTCGTCACTGCGGCCTATGCGTAGGCCCCGGGCGGAGGCTGACCCTTGTCGCCCTTGTCCTAGGCTCGGAGCTATGGTCGCCCCGTCTGGCCTACGCTTATGGTTCGGAGCTATGGTCGCCCCGTCTGGCCTATGCTTAGGGTTTGGAGCTAGGGTCGTGTTGGAAACGTTTTCCTCTGTCGAAGCAGAGACCGGGAGACGTTGGCATATCTCTCCGGCCGAAGTTCCTCTTTACTGAGAACTCGCCAATGCGCCGCTGTAGTCATCCAAGTCTGACTAAGACTCAGCTCGGCGCAGCTTATACGTTTCAAGGGGGGAGGGATACACAGAGGTGGAGACAAACTAAACAAAGCACAGCATGTTCCAGGAATCAGCCTGGAAGTTCCCCAGCCCTGATTTCATCAGCATAACACTGCCTTTCAAATGCCTCTCCAGGTGCTAACCCTAATTAGCATGATAGTATCACCCAGACCTTCACATTACCATAGCGACAAAGGCACGGCCTGGCCTTGAGATTAGCATTCACCTTTACTTTGGGCCCCCACCCGGTGATCAGGAAGCTCACAGAGATGAAATGTCAATGTCTCAGACTCCTGGGCCCCCAGACTTGATCTTATTACAAATGTCCCCATCTTTACCCCCAACTGCAAATCCAATCTGCCTATCTCTCTCAGTTCATATACTGTCATGTTGGAAGCTAGACTGAACAATTTATAAATTTCGTCACTGCGGCCTATGCGTAGGCCCCGGGCGGAGGCTGACCCTTGTCGCCCTTGTCCTAGGCTCGGAGCTATGGTCGCCCCGTCTGGCCTACGCTTATGGTTCGGAGCTATGGTCGCCCCGTCTGGCCTATGCTTAGGGTTTGGAGCTAGGGTCGTGTTGGAAACGTTTTCCTCTGTCGAAGCAGAGACCGGGAGACGTTGGCATATCTCTCCGGCCGAAGTTCCTCTTTACTGAGAACTCGCCAATGCGCCGCTGTAGTCATCCAAGTCTGACTAAGACTCAGCTCGGCGCAGCTTATACGTTTCAAGGGGGGAGGGATACACAGAGGTGGAGACAAACTAAACAAAGCACAGCATGTTCCAGGAATCAGCCTGGAAGTTCCCCAGCCCTGATTTCATCAGCATAACACTGCCTTTCAAATGCCTCTCCAGGTGCTAACCCTAATTAGCATGATAGTATCACCCAGACCTTCACATTACCATAGCGACAAAGGCACGGCCTGGCCTTGAGATTAGCATTCACCTTTACTTTGGGCCCCCACCCGGTGATCAGGAAGCTCACAGAGATGAAATGTCAATGTCTCAGACTCCTGGGCCCCCAGACTTGATCTTATTACAAATGTCCCCATCTTTACCCCCAACTGCAAATCCAATCTGCCTATCTCTCTCAGTTCATATACTGTCATGTTGGAAGCTAGACTGAACAATTTATAAATTTCGTCACTGCGGCCTATGCGTAGGCCCCGGGCGGAGGCTGACCCTTGTCGCCCTTGTCCTAGGCTCGGAGCTATGGTCGCCCCGTCTGGCCTACGCTTATGGTTCGGAGCTATGGTCGCCCCGTCTGGCCTATGCTTAGGGTTTGGAGCTAGGGTCGTGTTGGAAACGTTTTCCTCTGTCGAAGCAGAGACCGGGAGACGTTGGCATATCTCTCCGGCCGAAGTTCCTCTTTACTGAGAACTCGCCAATGCGCCGCTGTAGTCATCCAAGTCTGACTAAGACTCAGCTCGGCGCAGCTTATACGTTTCAAGGGGGGAGGGATACACAGAGGTGGAGACAAACTAAACAAAGCACAGCATGTTCCAGGAATCAGCCTGGAAGTTCCCCAGCCCTGATTTCATCAGCATAACACTGCCTTTCAAATGCCTCTCCAGGTGCTAACCCTAATTAGCATGATAGTATCACCCAGACCTTCACATTACCATAGCGACAAAGGCACGGCCTGGCCTTGAGATTAGCATTCACCTTTACTTTGGGCCCCCACCCGGTGATCAGGAAGCTCACAGAGATGAAATGTCAATGTCTCAGACTCCTGGGCCCCCAGACTTGATCTTATTACAAATGTCCCCATCTTTACCCCCAACTGCAAATCCAATCTGCCTATCTCTCTCAGTTCATATACTGTCATGTTGGAAGCTAGACTGAACAATTTATAAATGTGTAAT
>NW_027326274.1:2500-5000 GCF_048594095.1 Paramormyrops kingsleyae | reverse complement strand
AAATCAAATGTGTTGATAAATTTTTAGATGTCATTCAAATGAAATAAAGGTGTGTGCAGCAGACAGGGTATCCAATACAGTCATGTAAGCTTTAGTTGTGATTGATGTATTTTTGTTGACGTATATGTATATATATATTTATAGACGATCAATACACCAGTGATGAAGAGGAACATGACGATGACAGTCTGCCTGAAGATGACAGTAGTTCTTCCAAGACCCCTCGATGGAAAACATGTCACACCATTACCTCTCCTGTGCAAGCCACTTAACCTTACTGTTCAAGAACTTGAACAGTTCTTTGCCACTGTGCTCCATATGTCAATATTTGGTCTTCCAGCTACTCGCATGTTCTGGAGCCATAGTAGCCACATTGCACATGTTGCTGATGTTATGCCTCTTGCACGATGGGAAGCCATCAAAAAATTTGTTACTTTGCATTGCTCTCTGAGCATTGTATTATGATCTATGAAGACATAATTTTCTCTGTGGTTTTGTATCAGTGTTGCACAACTTTGCCCTTAGGCAACAAAAGATCATTTGGAGAGGGGGGCGGTGAAATAAATATGTACATACATAATCAATAAAATGTCCCAAAATTAACCAATAAGTGATGTGGAATAATTTCTTATCATGTACCATCAAATTGTGTGCGGTAGAGGGTTAATGTAAATGCGGCCGCCCGCTGCGCTACATGTAAATGCGGCCGCCCCCAGGTCAACTAGGTCCGAACGGGCCCGCCTGATCAACTAGACGTCAATCGGGCCGGCAGGTCCCCTGAATGTAAACGAGGCCGCCCACTGCGGTACTTGTGAAATGCGGCCGCCCGGTCAACTAGGTGCGAACGGGCCCGCCCGATCAACCAGGTGCGAATGGCCCCGCCCGATCAACTAGGTGTGAACGGGCCCGCCTGATCAACTAGGTGTGAATGGGGCCGCCGGTCCACTTAATGTAAATGAGGCCGCCAGCTCAACTAAGTGTAGACGGGGCCGCCTGGCCAATTAGGCGTTAATGGGGCTGCCGGGGAGGCTTCCCCTCTGCCCGGGCTGGAGGCCCCGCAGTGGCCATTCGCCTCTGGGACATATTGGCAGAGTCCGCGCCTATGCGTAGGCCCCGGCCGGAGGCTGACCCTTGTCGCCCTTGTCCTAGGCTCGGAGCTATGGTCGCCCCGTCTGGCCTTCGCTTATGGTTCGGAGCTATGGTCGCCCCGTCTGGCCTATGCTTAGGGTTTGGAGCTAGGGTCGTGTTGGAAACGTTTTCCTCTGTCGAAGCAGAGACCGGGAGACGTTGGCATATCTCTCCGGCCGAAGTTCCTCTTTACTGAGAACTCGCCAATGCGCCGCTGTAGTCATCCAAGTCTGACTAAGACTCAGCTCGGCGCAGCTTATACCGTTTTCAAGGGGGGAGGGATACACAGAGGTGGAGACAAACTAAACAAAGCACAGCATGTTCCAGGAATCAGCCTGGAAGTTCCCCAGCCCTGATTTCATCAGCATAACACTGCCTTTCAAATGCCTCTCCAGGTGCTAACCCTAATTAGCATGATAGTATCACCCAGACCTTCACATTACCATAGCGACAAAGGCACGGCCTGGCCTTGAGATTAGCATTCACCTTTACTTTGGGCCCCCACCCGGTGATCAGGAAGCTCACAGAGATGAAATGTCAATGTCTCAGACTCCTGGGCCCCCCAGACTTGATCTTATTACAAATGTCCCCATCTTTACCCCCAACTGCAAAATCCAATCTGCCTATCTCTCTCAGTTCATATACTGTCATGTTGGAAGCTAGACTGAACAATTTATAAATTTCGTCACTGCGGCCTATGCGTAGGCCCCGGCGGAGGCTGACCCTTGTCGCCCTTGTCCTAGGCTCGGAGCTATGGTCGCCCCGTCTGGCCTACGCTTATGGTTCGGAGCTATGGTCGCCCCGTCTGGCCTATGCTTAGGGTTTGGAGCTAGGGTCGTGTTGGAAACGTTTTCCTCTGTCGAAGCAGAGACCGGGAGAACGTTGGCATATCTCTCCGGCCGAAGTTCCTCTTTACTGAGAACTCGCCAATGCGCCGCTGTAGTCATCCAAGTCTGACTAAGACTCAGCTCGGCGCAGCTTATACGTTTCAAGGGGGAGGGATACACAGAGGTGGAGACAAACTAAACAAAGCACAGCATGTTTCCAGGAATCAGCCTGGAAGTTCCCCAGCCCTGATTTCATCAGCATAACACTGCCTTTCAAATGCCTCTCAGGTGCTAACCCTAATTGCATGATAGTATCACCCAGACCTTCACATTACCATAGCGACAAAGGCACGGCCTGGCCTTGAGATTAGCATTCACCTTTACTTTGGGCCCCCACCCGGTGATCAGGAAGCTCACAGAGATGAAATGTCAATGTCTCAGACTCCTGGGCCCCCAGACTTGATCTTATTACAAATGTCCCCATCTTTACCCCCAACTGCAAATCCAATCTGCCTATCTCTCTCAGTTCATATACTGTCATGTTG
>NW_027326273.1:0-30744 GCF_048594095.1 Paramormyrops kingsleyae | reverse complement strand
GGTGCTGACACACAATGGACCCTGGGCTCCGTTCCACTAATAAAGGTTCTGTTTCTTCTAGGAATCCGGGGATTCCTGAGGCACCGATTATTTTTACAGTTCTGCCAGTGGTGGGGACTCCCGACACTTCCACCTCTCTGATTGTTGACCTTGTAGCTCCCGTATCCACGAGGAAAAGGATTTCCCTTCTCTCCACCCTCAATTTAAGCAATGGGTCATCTGTTAGGTGTCGGGTTAAGGCGATGAACTGACCCTCTTCACCACCCATCCCCGCAATCTCCTATGGGGCAGGAGGAGTAGGCCATGCGGCTAATATCAAGTGGCTCAAAGTAGTAACGATGTATGTATCCTGAGAAAATAAATAGCTTATCTGTGGTGATTTTAAAGTGTCTTAATATTGTGCAGAATATGATGCATATGATAGCATATAATGGTGAGAAGAAAAACAAACATTGAGCTTGTTATTAGTCCTTGGGAAATCACCTACAGAATGAGGAGGAGTTGTACAGTCTTATTGCCACCGGTACGAAGGATTTCCTGTGGCGGTCAGTTCTGCATTTAGAGGCAATCAGTCTTTTGCTGCGTGTGCTTCGATGGTCCATCATGGAGGCGTGTATGGGGTGAGAGGGGTTTCTTCTCTTCCTGGATGCTTTTCCTTTTCTCTGTGTCTTTCAGATTCCGCTCGATGTTCTGGGCAAAAGCTCGCACACCAGCCATGTTTCTCTCCCTCCAGTCAGGGCAAACTTGCTTCAGGAGCTCTCGGATCTCGGGCTGCAGTCCTTCCACATAGAAGGCAGCCATCATTTGTCCCTGCTGTTCCACTCCTGCGCCTGAGTATTGTTCCATCAGGCTCTGCAAGTGGAGCTCCCAGTCATACACATCTTCTTTGTCGCCTTGCCGAGCTGCATGCAAACGGGACCAGTCAACCGTTGTGGGAAAATGGGACTTAAGAGCATTCTCCAGAGAGTTCATCTGCTGGGCCCACCTAGCATTGTCCAATCTCTGGATCCCAGTGTCCCAGGATACTCCCAGAGCAGCCCATGCCGGCCCCAACTTCTTTTTTAACACCTGGCTCAGCTCCCAAGCGCTGGGCTGGTACACTCCATCCATGTCCTTCACGGCTGCGTAGAACTGAATCCCCCCACTCTTCCATGGGTTGGGCAGGGCCTCTGCTACATCCTTGATTTCAGCAGGCTCCCAGTTCCGTTGCACCACCATGATAGGCCCACCTTCGAGTCGGGGGTTCGGGACCTCCACCAGAGGAAATTGGTGCTTTCCTTCTTTCTTCCCTTTACGCTGCAGACGGCGTGAACAACCTTTACTATCCCGGCCTTTGGATACTTCCTCCTCGTCCTCCTTGTCATCTTCCTCATCCTCCTCGTCATAGGAAGATTGTTCCTGCTTTACAGAGGGCCTCGGACCCCCTTCTGCAGCAGGTGCAGAGGGCTCTGCTCTTCCTGGAGGAGGCGGGACCTGGGCAGGAGGGTGAGGTGCAGGAGGCGGCGGTGGAAGAGGGGACACTTCAGGCAGGACCGGATACAGGACATCAGAGTTAGGCTTTCTCCTCCTCTCAGCATCAGCAGCAGCCACAGGCGGAGAAACAGCAGCAGTCGGATCGGCCCCCCTTTCCTCTCTGCTAACCATTACACGACTTTCCTTATCACTTAGCTGTTCCCTAGGTTTCCTAGCTCTCAACAAGGCCACAGACTTCCACCGAAAATAATATTCTGGCCTGTACATTCCCCTGTTACAACAACCATGTCCTCTCCTTTCCAGCAATGTTTCACAACATTCTATTTCCCATATGTTTAGAGTGCCCTCCTTTGGCCATCTACCCCCAGTATGACGGTTCCAATTTCTACAAGCCTTCTTTAGTCTCAGGCCAGTAACCCGTTCCTTGGGGACTGTTTCCCCTTAACCCCTTAATTACATTTCCTCATTATCTCTCCCTCAATCTCTGAGTCCCTTTCAGGAGGGTGTGAATGTTTACTTGATGCACTCCACATATCTACCCTTTAACAAATGGCGTTGAACACAAGACCTATGAAATATCTGTTCTGACCCTGATATCCTACAAACTCCGCTTCTCAAAGCAGTTGCTGTCTGTACAAAGCACACAGCTGCTGGGTGGTCACTAAACAAAACAAGACACCTTGTTACTGGGTGACGACAGAATCAAAAAGAACTAAGTGTTATTCCAAACATTTAGTGTCCTAAAAGCAAATTAACAAGCCTATCCCAGTATATCTCAGGTCCAACACATGATTCCCCAGACACTTTTTGCTATATTAGTCCACAGGGCTATTCCACTATTCCATTTAATGTTAGCACCTGCATGCGACAGTGTGGAGCAAAATCAACTCCATGTATTGTTTATCCCACTGAGGATACTGCACCTGGGAGACCCCACACCCTTTACCAAGTACGCATTCTCCAAAACCCACACACCCTATCAACAAACACCTTTATACTCCCGTGGGACCGAGAGTGGGCCAAACCCCAAGCCCAGTGCCAGGGGTCTACGACAGCGCCTGTCTTAGGTTGTTCCTGTTCTCACACAGGAATCTTACCCGTGTTACGTGCCGTAAGTTCTAGGAGGAGCCCTGCCGACTCTCCGGACCTCCCGCCTCAGTCACCATTCGCCGGATACCTCTTGGCTCCGCCTCCTCGGCTGGACCCCGCCCCATCGTTACGTGTCACTTCCTGGTTCCCGGAGTGAAAAGCCGAACAACAAGTTACCTCGTGAGCTCTGCTCATTGATTGATTGTTGGATTGTTTTTGGTTTGTTGGATTATTCTGTGTATGACTGCTTTCTAAAAGAAAAAAACCATAAAAAAAGAACCTCTTGTGTGCCTTGTTCCCGTTCCCTTATTCCCTGGTTGTCTTGTCTTCCCCTTCCCCTTTCCCTTACCTTTCTGGCGGTCCCTGACCCTAGACCGGGGATCGTAACAGAAATTGGGGGCTCGTCCTTTCTTTTCTTTGCTTCCTTCTGGTGTTTGTCTGGCGGATTTTTTTTGTGGGGGGGCGGTTGTGGTTGTATTAGTGGTAGTGAAGTGAATATGGCACAGTTCGATCTCATAGCTTTCGCCCTCCAGCCTACGCTTGAGCAATTTGATAAGTGCCGCAAGGACGACTTGCTGAAAATAGCGGACTTTTTTGAGGTGCGTGTCCCCGTTGAAGCGTCCAAACGGGTGATAAAGCAGGCTCTGCAGGACGAGCTGATTACGCAGGGTATCCTACCTGAGTTGGGTGGTTCGCCGGGTGTTGCATCCACTCCCGTGCAGATGTCGGCTGCAGCGGAGGCCAGCGGCGACATTCCTGGGCTGGGGATCCGCATGGATCTCGGCGATCCTCACTCAGCTAGGGAGGAACTGCTGCTCACCATTAAGCTGAGGGAGCTGGAGCTGGAGATTAAACGACAGGAGTACCAGGCACAGCTACTCCATGTCCGGATGGTGGAGGTGGAAGCGGAGAAGGAGGTGGCGTTACTCAGGATGAGCTTGGCTGACCAAAAGCCTGTGCCCCTTCCGCGGAAGGTTTGCTCACCAGGTACGTCCCCTCAGACTGGCCCAACCCCCCGAGACTCTGCTGATGCCCAAGACGCTCCTCGCCCTCGTCCGTGTTCTCCTGTGAGTTCGCCAGCTCCCCGCAGCGTTGAAATTCGACAGCCTGGATTTGATGTTAGTCGCCATATTGGGCTTGTTCCTATTTTTCGAGAGAATGAGGTAGACGCCTATTTCTCTATTTTTGAGCGTATCGCTATGACTTTGGACTGGCCCAAGCATCTTTGGTCGTTGCTTTTGCAATGCAAGTTAGTGGGAAAAGCACAGGAAGTGTGTTCGGCTCTAGCGTTAGATCAGAGTCTCGATTATGAGATCGTGAAGGCCACCATATTGAAGGCTTATGAGCTAGTTCCTGAGGCATACCGGCAGAACTTTAGGTCCCTGAGTAAATCCGCCAGCCAAACCTACGTTGAGTTTGCCCGTGAAAAAACTGTGCTGTTCGATAAGTGGTGTGCTGCATGTGGTGTGTCTGATTTCGACCAACTTAAGGAGTTGTTACTGTTAGAAGAATTTAAGAACTGTATCCCTGATCGTGTGGTGGTATATTTGAATGAGCAAAAAGCCGTTTCTTTGTCCGAAGCTGCCACCCTTGCGGATGAGTTTATTCTGACCCATAAGACTGTGTTCACCCCAACCCCTATGCCTCGCAGACTTGGTCTCCGTCCTCTGACGCCTCCTTCGTCTTCAGCTGCCACTCCATCTTCTGTGGAGAAATGGGAATGTTACTATTGTCATGAGGTGGGTCATATCGTCTCGGTCTGTCCCGCTCTGAAGCGGAAGAACGCTCGGGTTGCTACCCGAAAGGTACAACTCGCTGCTTGTGTCGACCAGGCTGTTTCGCCAGCTCTTACGGTTGACTCCACCTTTCAGCCCTTTGTGTTCCCTGGCACGGTCTCGCTCGGAGAAACCCATGTACAACATCCTGTAACTATCCTACGGGATACGGGTGCTGCGCAGTCTTTCTTAGTTGACGAAATTCTCCCTCTAGATGAGACTACGTATTGTGGTACTGATGTATTAGTGCAAGGTATCGCCCTCTGTGTGACCGCGGTTCCCCTGCACACTGTATACCTGAGAACCCCTGACTTCTCAGGATATGTGCGTGTCGCGGTTCAGAAACAGTTACCTGTGTCCGGTGTCACGCTTGTATTAGGGAATGACATCGCAGGTGGGAGGCTTGTGCCTCTTCTTGAGGTCAACCCAGACCCCGCCGTATGTGAAAATGATGTTGCGGTAGAGCTTCCGACGGTGTTCCCTGCCTGTGTACTTACTCGCGCTCAGCGGCGCCGGCTTGCAGACATCGATTTAGCAGACACGTTTATGTCCGACCCCGCTTTGCCAACTCCCTCGTCTGATATTGATCCTTACGTTCCGATCCCGGTGAAACTTGCTGTGTCCCCTGAGGTTCCCTCCACTACTGATGCGCTGATCGCGGCACAGGGGGATGATCCCTCCTTGGAGCCTTGTCGTGTTTCTGCTGTGGAAAAAGGCGAGTTGAAGGACCACCTTACAGCATATTTTCATCACAACCGCGTGTTGATGCGGAAGTGGACTCCTCCAGACTCCCCTTTTGAGTGGGCTACTCTGTTCCAGGTGGTAGTCCCACAGTTGTACCGTGACTATGTGTTGTCCCTCGCTCACGATCACCCGTGTTCGGGTCACCTTGGGATCAGGAAAACGCTAACCCGTCTCCTGACTCATTTCTTTTGGCCCGGTGTCAATTCTGATGTAAAACGTCACTGTAAATCTTGTCATGTTTGCCAGGTAGTGGGTAAGCCTAACCAGACCATCGCCCCGGCTCCACTACGTCCGATACCAGCGATCGGTGAGCCCTTTGAGCACGTGCTTATCGATTGCGTGGGCCCATTACCAAAAACTCGTTCGGGGAACATGTACTTGTTCACCCTCATGTGTGCCGCTACTCGGTTTCCGGAAGCCATCCCTGTCCGTAGCCTCCGGACCCCTGTTATAGTAAAACATTTGATTAAGTTTTTCACTACTTTCGGGCTACCTAAACACGTGCAGTCAGACCAGGGTACCAACTTCACGTCGAAGTTATTTGCTCATGTCGTTCAAGAATTGGGGGTGCATCATATAGTTTCCAGCGCCTATCACCCTGAGAGCCAAGGGGCGTTGGAGCAATTTCACCAAACGTTTAAAAATATGCTGCGCACTTACTGTCTGGACGCAGGTAGGGAGTGGGATGAGGGAGTGCCCCTTCTCCTTTTCGCCATACGTGATGCAGTACAGGAATCCACCGGATTCAGTCCTGCAGAGCTGGTGTTTGGTCACGCTGCTCGAGGTCCCCTGAAAATCTTACAGGAGAAGTGGTTATCCCCAGGTGCGTCACCCCCATCGGAAAACGTGTCCAAATTCGTTACCTCCCTTCGTGACAGAATGTCTACTGTTAGGGAACTAGCCCGTCGGTCTCTTGGAGCCGCGCAGGAAAAGATGAAAGGCAGGTTCGATAAGTCCGCAAGGACACGGTGCTTTCAACCAGGGGATCGTGTTTTAGTCCTTCTGCCGCTGCCCGGATCCTCCCTGCGCGCCCGTTTTTCGGGTCCATATGTGATACGGGAAAAACTTAGCCCCACTAATTATGTGTTGGAGACTCCTAACCACAGGAGGAAAACTCGTGTATGCCATATAAACATGTTAAAACCTTACCTTGATCGCTCGGTCTCTGCCCCCTCGCCCGTCTCTGCTCCGGTGTCCACTCCTGTAGGTGTCGTGGCCCTTAGCCAGTACTCCCCGGAGAGTGACGATTTACACCTCGGTAGGAACTGTCTTCCCTGTGCTCGCCTCCCTAATTCAGAGGCTCTGAAAAACCTCCCGTCCCGTCTCAGCCATTTGCCTCGGTCCACCCAAACTGACGTTGCGTATTTAGTAGGACGTTTCCAGTCCCTGTTCGCTGATGTCCCCTCGCGTACCCCTGTTATCGAACATGACATTGATGTTGGTGATCACGCTCCCATTAAGCAGCATCCCTATCGGGTCAACCCTCAGAAAAGGGCGCTGTTGTCTCAAGAGACCACTTACCTGGTTGAGACCGGTCTCGCTATCCCTAGTAATAGTCCCTGGTGTTCCCCGTGCCTGCTTGTTCCCAAGCCTGATGGCACCTTCCGTTTCTGCACGGATTACCGGAGAGTTAATGCCGTGACTCGACCAGATGCATACCCTCTTCCTCGCATGGAGGACTGTGTTGATCGCATTGGGTCTGCAAAATATGTAAGTTAGACTTGCTAAAAGGCTATTGGCAGGTTCCCCTAACGCCCCGTGCTTCAGAGATCTCTGCATTTGTTACCCCTGACACCTTCCTCCAGTACACCGTGATGGCTTTCGGTCTACGTAATGCCCCGGCTACATTTCAGCGGTTGATGAATAAAGTGCTTGGTGACATCCCTCACTGCGAGGCTTATCTAGATGACCCTGACCCTAGAACGAACTAGAACTAAGCTATTTCTGTTACGATCCCCGGTCTAGGGTCAGGGACCGCCAGAAAGGTAAGGGAAAGGGGAAGGGGAAGACAAGACAACCAGGGAATAAGGGAACGGGAACAAGGCACACAAGAGGTTCTTTTTTTATGGTTTTTTTCTTTTAGAAAGCAGTCATACACAGAATAATCCAACAAACCAAAAACAATCCAACAATCAATCAATGAGCAGAGCTCACGAGGTAACTTGTTGTTCGGCTTTTCACTCCGGGAACCAGGAAGTGACACGTAACGATGGGGCGGGGTCCAGCCAAGGAGGCGGAGCCAAGAGGTATCCGGCGAATGGTGACTGAGGCGGGAGGTCCGGAGAGTCGGCAGGGCTCCTCCTAGAACTTACGGCACGTAACACCCGTCCTTGGTCTGTTACGCAGTGCTGTGCTACCGCATGCAATACATTCACTGTCCAGCCTTCACCACACAATGCCGCACCACGCAGAGCACACAACACCCTGCCCTCAGCCCCTGCTGCACCAAGCCTTATCACCGTCGTGTCTGGACCCCCTGCAGGTGACGGCTTCCCTGCCGCCTTCCTTGTGCCCCGTCACACAATATGTGGAGTTGATTTTGATGTGTATTGATTTTGGCACCACCAAAATCACGGACTTTCCCAAGGTCTCGTGCATCCACCTCTTCCACGTAATAGGTCACTCAGGTCTCCACTTGGACAGCACCCTTTCCCTACTATAGGTGGATGAGCGCTCTCCCACCGGCCTTCCTAACCGTGGTCAGCGCTTCCACGTGCTTGGATCCCCTAAGTCACGGCGGACTTTCACATAACACACTCAAACACCAAACACATAACCTTCAGCAACAAGCAAAGCAGCAGCAAGAATGAATAAACAGAGAAGCCTTTATCTCACCAAAACAGGTCTGGCCAAATCAGTCTCAGGAATGTTCAGGTCTGGGACAGCGTGGTCTCCGTTGTTCCTTGACGAGGGACTGGGCCAATCCTCAATCTCTTCAGGATCTGGTCCCATCCGGCTCTAAGCTATGGCCGTACCCGCTTCTCTTGCAGGATCCCTTGGTCTGGAACAAGCAGAGAACTCAGCTGCCCCACGTTGGACGCCAAACTGTGGTAGAAAAATTATAAATCAAGGACTTAGAATAAAAGTCTGGACCTCTTAGTTTGGTGAGTAAAGAAAATCTCTTCTATTCCAGCAAGTTCAGCAAAGCGCTCCCATCACACTCTGGCACTTGGTACCAAGTCACACCCGGCACACAGAGCAACCAGTAGATAAAACATAACTACCAGGCCTTCTAAGGCCTGATTGGTCATGAAACATCAACAAACTAAGCTGAAACGTATAACAAACACAATTCTCCCGCTCCATTGGTTCACTTTGGTAGCAAGGTAAAGTCCACCCATTGTACGCAACTTATTGGAGACAGCCTCGGCTTCTAGACTCTACATGAGATATGTATATAGATATTAATTATATGACATTGAATCACTGTTAATGTTTGGGTGTTCCATTGATTAATGATTAACACATTGACATATTGTCCCTGAATCACTGAAAATACATGGTTAACATATGATTAGTATGATTAACATAAGTATGATTAACATGATGCGATCAATTGCATATAACATATTATATATTGACTACTACTACTATTCTATTAAGCTATAACTCTTTGTGCACCAGTTGGGGTGGCTTCGAGTCTCTTCCTGCAAGTGGTTTCTCCCCCCCTTTGCTCCACTGTCTGCCCCTCCAAGGTCCAAGCTTCTGCGGAGCCAACTATCACAAAGCGAGGTCACACAGTATTCAAAACAATCTCTTCTGGCCTAAGGCCTAAGACATAACAGACCTAATATGCCTCCCCTCCCGGGCCTACTAATGTCCAATTTTACTTCCACAACCTATTACTTGTTTAGCTTAACCGCAGTTTAACACAACACCCCATAACTATGGCTGGTGGGGCTGCTGTACATGCCAGTTATACTATGCTTGTCCATTACTGTCAATGCATGTTCTGAGCGGAGCGTGAGCAAGGAGTGGAGCGGGCGGAATTTGATCAGAGCGCGGAGCAGTTTTTTAATCAAGGCTGGAGCGGTGGCTCTGTCTCGCTCCAATATCGCTCACACTATGACTCTGTGGTGTGCCCAAATCTACCCAGAATTCATCTGTACAATTATCAAGACTGTTACACAAATTGGCCGAGATGGAATTCGGAAAGTATTTCACAAAGGAAACTGATAGATCATACAAGTGTACTATTCTTATTAAACATGTAGATGACAATAATGTAGAGCAAGAACAACAATGTGGTGAAACTGTTTCAGTGAGTAAAGATTCACTTTGGAATCATTTTTCTCAGAAACATGAAAGTATGCTTCACAAACAGGCAGAAGCCAGAGCAAAATGTGAGCAAGTTTTATATGATTGTAGCATATCAAGTCTATAAAGTAAATAAAAGTATGAAAGCCTATAAGGTAAATATTGGTAATCAAATAAATTAGTTTTGTCATTCAAAGTAGGTCTGACAGGATTTTTTTATTTCACGTAACGCTGTCAGTGAAATTTTATTTTATAGAGAGACGCAGCAGCAGCATCAACAGAAAAAAAACTAAATTAAAACGTGGATGCTTAGCCTGTATATTCTTTAGGCTATTAAGCCCACTGATTCCTCTATTTTTAAGCCTATTTTTGTGTGGAATGCCATTGCTAAACCTGTCCGTTGTTGCCTATATGTTGTATAAAAATAAATATTTTCTGTTCTGAGTGGCAATGTTTCCATTGCTCATATTTCTTTATGACATAAGGCTTCGGTTAAAGGTGACATTCTTTAGGCATGTGTAGCGGTTTTACTCTGATTATGTAGTTTTTTTTCCTTTTAATAACGAAACGATGTCGACAAGGATGATCCTGATTCCTTTTTTATTCTGCAGAAACACAGAGCACATGTAAAATTGTGCACATCACAACGTCTCTCCCTTCACTCGTGCTCGCATTAGCAGAGCGAGAGACAACACACCCAGCCTCTCTGGCGGCAAAAGTAAATCTAACATAATAACATACATAAAGTAATCAGTGCAAAGCATTGCATGTCAAAAAGAACAAAATAAAACAAAATATAGGTCAGACAATAAAATACATAATCATATAACAAATATACCATTAAATACGTATATAAGTATATATAATAAACAATAATAGCAATACATACATATATAAAGATTATATAATATTCATAAATATTATAGCGGACATTATATGCATAAAAAAAATAATTAAATTGCACAAAACTAATTACACATCCAAAATATAAATCAAATACATCAAATAAACATTCAGTGTGTGTCTACCCTTGCAAAGTGAAAGTGCTCACTTTTTTTTTGTATATAACAAACCAATATACAGTTTATACACATATCTAAAATTCAAAAATACGTATATAATGAAATAACACAACATACCTGCAGAAAGACAGAGCACATGTAAAATTGTGCACATCACAACATCTCTCCCTTCACTCTGCACGAATAAACAAAGCTAATAAACTAAATGAGTCACGATAAATATTAATATAAAATAAACAGCCAGCTTCATGATGTCACGATCGCGGGGCAAGCGAGCCGGAAAGCAGGCGATCGGAGCCAGGAAGTAGGGCAAACGGGGTTTATTAGGGGAAAATCCACAGGACGGGGAAGAACGACGAGCAACATTAATGACGAGTCTGGGGAAGACTGACTCAGACGAGGACTAAATACAAAAGACAAACTACGGGTAACGAGCCACAGGTGAGAACAATCAGGGATGAACACAAGGTAACAAGGTGGGCGTGGCACACATCAGGAGCGGATGGAGTCGGGACGTGACAGAACCCCCCCCCAAAGGCGCGCACACCGGGCACACCCGAGAGGAGGCGACGGACGAGACGAGACCGGGGAACAGGACCTGGAAGACAAAACCAAAAACCATCAACAAAGAACCGGAACAAGACAGAGACACAGAACAGGAACAAGGACGAAAAGAAAGACAGGACACGACAAAGAACAGGAAAGGCAGACAGGCAGACAGAGAAGGGAGACACAACAGGAACACCCACAGGCGACACGAGGGGGCCAGGAGTGAACAGAGGAGGAACAGAGGGACGAGGAGCAAACACAGGCGGGATGAAAGGAGGAGCAGACAGGGGAGACCAGACAGGAACGGAAGGGGGACAAAAGGGAGCCCGAGAGAGCCCAGGCGGGCGAAGGGCAGCGGCCGGAGGGGCCGCAGGCGAGAGGGAGGAGGGAGCAGGAGGGGACCACCCAGGGGCCAAGGGAATGGGATGAGGGAGTGACAGGGGACACGGAGGGAGCAGGAGGGAACACCGGTGCAGGCAGGAGGGGGAAGGCGCGGCAGGCGGAGGCGCAGCCGGAGCCGGGGAAGGCGCTGTCCGACGCCCAGCCGGAGCAGGGGGGCCCGGAGGTGGCCGACACGGAGCCGGAGGCAGGACCGAGGACCGGCACCGAGGATCCAGGGGGGGACCCGGCGGAGACCGCCGACCCTGAGCCAGAGGACCCGCAGGCAGCCACCGAGCCACAGCCAGGGGCCGAACGGGCGAGCCAGGGGGCAGGGAGGGCGGGACCCGGGCCCGATGCCTGTGTCCCCGTCCCTTACGGGACACTGAAAGGCGGGGTCCTGGGGGGTGTCGGCCTTGTCGGGGCAAGGGCGAGGGAGTCAAGAGGGAGGTGCCCGAGGGTGTAGGCTTGGGCAGAGCAGGGGGCGCAGCCACAGGCGGTGCAGCTGGAGCCGCGGCCAGGACAGGCGAGTCGGGCTGTACGGGAGAGGTGGCCTCAGGCAGGGCCACGGGCAGATCGGGAGAGGCGGCCTCAGGCAGGGCCGCAGGCAGGACGGGAGAGGCGGCCTCAGGCAGGGCCATGGGCAGGACGGGAGAGGCGGCCTCAGGCAGGGCCGCGGGCGTGTGGCCAGCAGGGGGCGCCTCGGCGGGTGCCGCCATCACTTGGCCAGCAGGGGGCGCCTTGGCAGGCACCTTGGGCGTGTGGCCAGCAGGGGGCGCCTCAGCGGGTGCCGCCCTCACGTGGCCAGCAGGGGGCGCCATGGTCTGCTCGCCGAAGCGCCGGCGTCTTCCCCAGCCTTCGCCTCTCAGTCGCGAGGGCTGGGGAAGTCCTAGTAGCTAATATGTGCTCTACCTGACACAAACGCTGCTTATATGGTTCCGCATGGTATAACTATATATACGGCATCTTATAATACAAAATTCAATAAACATAAAACACACAAAACAAAAAAAGTTCACATTCATTAGTTTGCAATTATTAACTTGGCTACACATGCAGATTATTTGTCCCTCTTTTAAATTGGAGCGAGCATGGAGCGATTTGACTGGAGTGGGAGGAAAACTTAGTGGAGCAAGGAGCGGTGTTGAGCGGAGCGGCTTAGTGCGAAAACTGCGAATAGACCTTTTTCACGAAAACCGGAAATAAGTAATGGTATGGTAAACTTAGTTCCGGTCAAGCATCAATGCATTAGAAAACCTGGGATCAGAGAAAATTGAGCAGAGAATGTATACAACCTCTCTGACACATTTGCGGATGTTGCTAAACTCGTGGAGGAAAACTCCGTCACGAGAAAGAGCAAACTTGATAAAGGCTACAAATTTTTCCACGAAGAATTTGTCCATAAGTATCAAGGTAACTGTTACTGAACTGCTCACCACATGTAAATTTTAAAGGAAAGACATTAATGGCTTTTGTTAATGTTTAAAGGTAGAAAAACTTTACATTTATTTGTTAATAGGCAAACAAAAATGTGTTATTTTAAATTAGTACAAATATAAACCTTTAGACGCAAAATGAACACCCTACACACGCACACAGAAAAGCCTGGACATGTGCACAAGCACACAACCAAGAGTGGGGCTTTAGAGTTTGATAATCAAACTCAATCAAAAAACACTAAACATATATAGTTTACATTTTTCTTAAAATGTATAAGGATCGCTTTGTTGTAGCAAAATTTTTAAATAGTGTGAGCGTGATGTAAATCATTTAGGCAACAAGCATCAAAAAACATTTTAGCTGTATTTTGTTAGTTCGTTTTGAAGAAGTTGGCCCCGGTTTATTTAATTACATTTATTAGCTATAGTGCCTGGTATTTAGTGACATACATCAAAAATATTTTGAAACTTTGGTAGAATAACGTCTTAGTTATTTTAATAAACAGGCTTTTTCAGTAAATGTTTGTTCACGCTCATGCGAGTGCACGCCCACACACACAGCAAAACCCCGGACATGCACATTTCAAATAAACCCCTTAACCATAACGTTTTTTAAGTAATGAAGCACTTTTCGGCCAATGTGTTATTTAAAATAAAACACCCTAAGCACATCGACGGAACCCAGAGCCGCTATTGATGGATCTTCGCGTTTGGTGAAATAATTTTTCTATTTTACATTGAAATAAAACTGTTAAACTGATTACAGCTTTTATTCTTTTTTAAAAACTTGGGCTAACATATTTGTGCTTGTTTCGCATTTGCTCTTTTTGACAGTGTTTCGCTCGGGCATGCCTCTACTTGTTTAAAAGTAAAAAGTTTGGGCCTTGTGTCATTTGTGCTTAAAATACGGTGTTTGCTCTGTCTGAGGTTCACCAGACGTAAGTGCTCCCCTTTTTAACTGTGAAGTTTGGTCCTTCATCCCGCCGGATAGCCTGAATCCATTTACGTCGAACTTCACTATTAACAGGGAAGGAATGAAAAGATAGATGTGGCTGCTTTTGGGCATTACAAGAACAGCCCGGTACACTGCAAGAAGAAGAGGTCGCTGCTTGCGGCATTTTTTTTTTAAACCGGCGGAAGTAAAGATACCCTACGATTACGTATTTCCGGTCAAAAATGCGGAAGTTGTGAAAAAGGTCTATTACCGTGCGTTCACTGTCACTACCGAAAATGTTACACCTACCGAAAATGTAACTTCCGCTACTACGCATGCGCACATAAATCACGCATGCATCCACGAAACCACATTTTCCGGCACTTCTTTATTATGCATGCGTAATGTACACTTCCACAGGACCAATACTGCGCATGTATTCACATTTTGCGGCAGACTGTGATTGCGTGATTCAGGGCGTGGACGTCGTGTATCATCATTCATTGGTCACGTATTGTGAGATGGGTCATGATGTTTATATTTGTAGTTCAGCCGTCACTTTATTGTGTCATTTAAACCATATTGTTTTGCCGATTGTAATATTTGGATCTGTGTGCGCGTTGCTTTTAGTGCCTGACTGCAATCTTATATAAAGTTTTTCCCAATGGTATTGCTGAATAGATGCATTTTCTTTAGAAAACATAATAAAATCGGGGTATACTGTATATTAATCATGTGTACCCATATTGCTTATCAAGGGGCTGTGATATATATGTGCAGCATTTTCTAAAAAAAAATCACACCAAAATAATAGTTAAGAACTTTTATTTGCACAACATAAACAATGTTCATGTTGTGCGGTTTGGCCCAAGATAAAACAATCGGTCGTCTGTCAGAAACAAATATAATTTGCTTCATTTAGCACCACAAGACACAGCTGCCATAACTGACATGAGTGTGTGGTAATTACACTGATACAATTAAGAAAAGAAATGACTAAGGAGAAAAAAGCAGGCTTAGTTTAAGTAACTTCACAGCACATCGAACTGGGAGTAGTACATAATGGTAACATTAAAGTAATGTCACCTTTGCCTGTAAAATTGATGGCCATACCCTGTATTTTACGTCACTCCTTCTGAAGCACATTGGGCATTAAAGACCTATGCGAAATAAAATCTTTTAAAGTCGAAGGACTCCATCATTATCCGGTTAAATCTTCTCTTTCCTCTCGCCGTCGACATTCTCATCAAAAATCAACAGACGATGAAATGTGACGCGATGCCGTAAAAATAGCACGCCTCCTTCCAGAAGTCGCAAGCATGCGTAGTAGCGAAAGTTACATTTTCGGTAGGTGTAACATTTTCGGTAGTGACATTCACACCGCCGGCGGCAAGAGCGTCAAAATTCGCCCTGGCCGCCCTGCCAACGACGCTGTACAAAGATTTTTGGACGCTCTGACGTAGATTGAATGCTTGTCTTGTATTTAAAGGGGCCGCAAATCAAACAAGCTTGTTAATCTTGTGCAGACTCATAGATATAAACACTAGATGTCGCGTTGAATACAGCCGTCTATGGGAGCTAATGCGTCAACAGAGCCACCATCTTGAGACAGGGTAGAGCTCCTTTTAAATGAATGAACGTCTATCAGGGCCAAGGTGGGTTAGATAATCAAAGAACTATAAATTCGCAAATTTGAGAAGCAATTTTTATTTTCTTGGTTCCTTATAAATGTCACACATGTATTTACATCCGAGCCACAAGTAAAATGATAGCTAAGCGGTTTTTGTTAACATAGCCTACTTTTTTGTTCAAAATGTAACGTGCATATATGTATTTTTTCCATTCGAAATAAAAAATTACACTCCTACTACATGCAGAACAATGCAAATACAAACACCACAAAAAAGGCCAGCAACGTTAACTAAAAGACCCTGGCAATCTCCATAAGCCCCATACGTAGCGTTACCACTCATACATTTACATTTATGCATTTAGCAGACGCTTTTATCCAAAGCAACGGGCATTTGTATAGATTTGTAGAGAACTATAGACAACGAACTATACACAATACATTTTCCAGACAAGGAAAATACTTTTTTTTCACATTTAATATGAAAGATGAACATCCATTTACCTGCTTATTTGGAAAAAGAACTATAGACAGGGCAGGTCCATACACACAGGCATCTTGTATAGATATGTCAAGAACTATAGACAATGAACTGCAATATATACAGGTGTCAGTACAGAAGCTGTGTCTTTCCTGTGGGGTGTGGGTCGGAAGACAGATAGAGGCTGTGTCTAGTATGTAGTATCCATGTAACAATACTACTTTACACAGTTTCTTTCTCAACCTGCTGCTCTGTAGTTGGTAGAGGTGCACCGATCCGATATAAGGATCGGTATCGGCGCCGATCCAGATCTATTTGACGGATCGGGTATCGGCCATGCGCGTGACCGATCCACGTCCTATACTTAGTGTCGATCCTCGTGTGTGCCACGCCCCCTCATTACCTCATGTCGACTCCTGATTGTTCCCACCTATGTCTAGTTAATTCCAACCTGTCCTGTGTATATTAGTCCGCGTCTCCCACTATCCCCCAGATCCATCATTGTATTGTCATGCTGTGTCATGTTCGATGTTTGTTGCCATTCCGCCCCGGAATAAACTCCCTTTATACGTATTCCCGGCTCCGTTCGCCTGTTTGCCGGATCGTGACAGAATGACGGATTCTCCCAAACAACGCACCGCAGCAGGAGGAAGATCCCTGGCTCCTCCTGCTGCATGAGGTGGTGTACTGGCGGGAGCAGCCAGAGGTCTGCGCGGATCCCAGCTCATGGGATCTGGCAGAAAGGAGCTGGGATCTCCTCCAAGAGGTCACCCTGCGCACGGAAGCGCATGCAATCGCAGAAGTGCGCGTGCACCTGCAGCAGCAGCAGCTCTTTGGCCGGGTGACGGAGAAGCGACTCCAGCCTCTCGCCTTCTCCGAGGCAACCCCGCCTCCACCTACTGGTCCTGGCCGGCGGAAGAAGAAAAGGCGCTGCGGAAAAGGCGAGGTAGAAGCCCCGACGCTCTTCGTGGGGGCTTGCTCTCTTCGCCCTGCTGTCATCCCTGCCAGTGGGTGAGGGAGCTTCGCGCTCACCTGGGAGGACACCACCGCTGCCCGCCCGACCAGCCTCACCGGGGAGATGCGGCCTCTCATGGAGGCTTACCACTACCAGATGGCGCGCCTGGGCCAGGGCGGGATACGCGCAGTGAGGGACACTATTCCCCGGATCCCTAAAGCCCTTAACTCTATGGAGGGCACCAGGGGCCCCTTGCATGGGGGGGCATTTCTTCCCTCTTTGGAATAATTACCTTATAACTTCAGATATAAAAGTCACAGACACATGCCTGATACCTAAAATCAAAGTTGACCCCTTTACAATTGATTGTAGGAAGTTCAATAACGAAATGAATAACCTGTGTATAATTTATGGACATGCGAATATAACAAAAACAGCTGGAAAAATACAAAAACCTGTCTTTGTGTCTTGGATTTTTGTAAATATTTCAAAAACTACATGATGGAATAGGTCCAATTTTAAAAATCTGGTTCCCAAACTTGTTTTCTACATGTGTGCCCAATTTCATATCATTTGATGCAGCCCAACAGGTTTTACGGAGGAAAGAGCAAATGGTGCAACTGGGAGCCTTTCCTATCCAAAACCTAACCTAAACTAATCTGAAACTTATCCAAAATGGCAATAGTGTAACTAGCAGTGTTTTTTGGGGTAGCAACTTTCTTTCTAAATGCATTACCACTTATAGGTCATAAGTAACAATTTGTCACACATCATCACCACACATTTGTAGGAAAATCTATATTTTATTCACACGACTTGTGCCAAACCTATCCAAAACCTATCCAAAATGGCCGCAGTGTAACTAGCAGTGTTTTGGGATAGCGTCTTTCTTTCTAAATGCATTACCACTTATGGGTCATAAGAAACATTTTGTTTCTAACCCTATCCCTGCATAACTGTGCCCAAACAAAGCCCGACAAGTGCCCCGCATAACTGTGCCCAAACAAAGCCCGACAAGTGCCCCGCATAACTTTGCCCAAACAAAGCCCGACAAGTGCCCCGCATAACTTTGCCCAAACAAAGCGACAAGTGCCCCGCATAACTTTGCCCAAACAAAGCCGACAAGTACCGTACATAATGTTGCCCAAACAAAGCCGAGAAGTACTGTACATAACTTTGCTCAAACAAGGCCGACAAGTGCCCCGCATAACTTTGCCCAAACAAAGCCCCGCGTAACTTTGCCCAAGTGAAAGCCAAAAGCGCTGCATTACTTTGCACACTTCAAAGCTTGACAAAGGCGATGCGGAACTTTTCCCAATGTACCACAATACAAGTATTACCAAAGCAAATGTTAATTGTAATTTACTGAATCACGGAATTATAAAAATCTATAGAATAAAAGAGTAAACTGTAAATAAATGTACTTATGTCGAGCGTTGCATCCTCTCCGCGCAAAAAAGCGTCCTCCTCCATCGAATCAATGGATAAAAGCGACACTTTCTTCCCCCGAACCACTCTTCAAAATCATCTTCTGTGCTTTCTCAACAGTGAAAGTCATCCGAGCCATTTTTCTTCAGTCAAAAAAGTTGTTGTCCGAAAATAACTGGGTAAACTCACGGAGACTACGTGCGCAATGCGTAATCGAGACACTCCCACAAATACTGCACCTGCAGATAAGTTGCGCATTCATGTCCCCAGCGCGAAAAACAATGCCCAATCAGCACATCCCATACCATTTTGCAAACCTTAGACACACCTCTATTGGATGAAGCAAATGACACTGTAATTTGATGTTCATGTAAAAAGTTTATTATGGTGAAACATAACCATGGGCAAAGGTTCAGTGTGTAAAAAATAATGTGCTAGCAGGGAAGCAGAGCATATATCTGAAAAAATACTTGACAATGAAGGATTACAGTGATTGATTTATGTACATAAGAGATCAAGCTTTCAAACGAGGGTAACTTTGTCATTTTATTCATTGGTTTTCTTCTAAAACTCCGAAGATAAAAAACATTGCACGAATGTACAGAATGCCGACTGACATTTTTCCGCGATGAGTGAGCAAGCTATTTGAGAGCATTACAGTCATATTTATGGAAAAATGCGTGTTTTGTCTTAATACTGTGACGGTTTATGAAGTATTGGCCGTGAAAGAAATAGTTTGAAGTGCTTAGTTTTCATTTTATTAACACTTATATTTTACTTCCCGACACTCGACCCGTTTAAAGATGGCTACCATGGTCATTTTATTTTTACTTGTTACAAAAAAACCGTGGCACAAAAATTGCGCAACTTTCTACAGATATTATCTGAAAGGTTTTTTGTAGTGTAACAAGCCGTTTTTGGTTGATTTGATACATTTGTTTCTTTTATTGAACGTCATTTTTTTTTGTTATTGAAAATTTGGACGTATGCGTCCGAACCACTAGGCGGCGACAATGAAAGAGTTAAAGGGGCAGCTCCGGTCCCTGCTGCTGCCGCCGCTCTGCCCGCGGCACCGCCTGCTGCTGCTGCCGAGCTCTGCCCGCGGCATCGCCTGCTGCTGCTGCCGCCGCACTGCCCGAGGCGCCTGCTACGGCCCCACCTACGCCTGCTGAGGCACCCCCTGCTGGCCACGTGTTGGCGGCGCTTGCTAAGGCGCCCCCTGCTGGCCACGTGACGGCGGCGCCCGCCGAGGCGCCCCCTTCTGGCCGCACGCCCGAGGTGCCTGCTGAGACGCCCTCTGCTGGCCACATGTCGGCGGCGCCCGCCGAGGCGCCCCCTGCTGGCCGCACGCCCGCGGCCCTGCCTGAGGCTGCCGCTCTGCCCGCGGCCCTGCCTGAGGCTGCCGCTCTGCCCATCCAGCCTGGCTCTTCTGTCCTGCCCGTCCAGCCCGGCTGCGCCATCGCCTGCCTGTTTGGTCTCCCTTGTCTGCTCCTCCTCCCTTCATCCCACCTGTGTCTGCTCCTCGTCCCTCTGTTCCTCCTCCGTTCACTCCTGGCCCCTTCGTGTCGCCTGTGGGTGTTTCCTCTGTGTCTCCCTTCTCTGTCTGCCTGTCTGCGTTTCCTGTCTTGTGTCGGGTTTTGTCCTGGCTTTTGCCCCTGTGCCTGTTTTGTGTCTCTGTCTTGTTCCCGGTCCCCCGTTAATGTTCTGCTTTTGTTTTTCCGCTCCTGACCCTCAGCTCCTATTTCGTGTTAAATCTATTTGTACAATCAATCGCACGACAGCTCTTTCCCATTTTACATGTGTTTTTTGTGGCATTCAAATTGAACGCTAACGCTGCCCCTCAATCTTTTTTGCTACTCAGTGGGTGTGAGTACATCATGCGCATACCTTTCGCAGTATGAGGCACGAGGAGCGTAAGATATAATTAAGACAGAAACCAGTAGCACAGCGATTTGCAACCTTTGTAAAATAAAGTTTTGAAGGGTGGGAATAGCGTTTAATGGACAATCCCACTTAACAAAGCGAAAGAAAAGAACAATGGATGATTTGGGAGTCGATTTGGGAGTAAGCATTCAGCACTTGTGCATACTTCTTTTGAAGATACAGTAAAACTGGTCTACGTCGCCGGCTTGTAACTCGTCAATGTGCACAAGTCGACGCTCAAGCAAAAGTCCCGATTTTTCCTAGTGATGTTTCCTTTAAAATTCCTTATGTAAATCGACTTGTAAGTCGTCAAATTCCCTTAGTCGTCACCTAAATCCCGGTCCCGAACAACACAAATGAATGGATTTTCCTACTTGTAAGTCGACACCCCAATCGCTGCATTCCCGCCGCCTGCTTCACACCGCCTGCTTGTCACCACGGCAATGTAGAAACGGGGAATCCCCACCTATCGCACTAGTCGCTCCCTGGTCTTAAGTCTCGCATGTATAGTGTGGTGTAGTAGAGGTATGGTGTTATATTTACTAGTTGACAAAAAGGCGAGATAGACAGTCGCCAAAGTGTCTACTTAGGTGTATCTCGTCAATTTACTAAGTCATCACTTTTAAGCTGGTCCCGCGAGTGTCGACTTAGACCCGTTTTACTGTATTCATATTGAACTGCAGATGCCTCAAACGCTTAAAACAAGATGTACAAAGGAGGTGGAACAGTACGTTATGTGTGTTTGCAGTAGCTTAATTAAATATTTTTGTCATATATTTTTTCTACCTGTAGCCTATATATATAATAGCTTAGAAAAATTTATATATAAAGTATAACAAAGTAAAAAGAGATCTTGTATCGGAATCAGATCGGAACTGAAAAAATGTGGATTGGCCCATCCCTAATAGTTGGAGAGTATGTACTTTTGCCACATGGTGTTCTCTCAACTTGTGAAAGCAAGACAAAATAAGTGAAATTAAATTGAAGTGATGGTTTCAGCAATGTGATCACAAAGATTAAATATATCCTGGCCGAGAACCTGTATCTGCTTTCACAACCCTGCTCAGCAAAAGTCCGGCATCTTCGCTGGTACTGACCGTCAAAGAAGTGTGGTTGAATGAGCTTGGAACCCCGTTCCAATATGGCGGCGGTATTGACGCATGCTGAGAGGCTGAATGCGACATCTAGTGTTTATATCTATGGTGCAGACTGACCACAAGGAGGGTATAAGTTAACCTCATGAAATATATTGAATGTGAAAGTAAGAAATTAATCAATGGAAAGAACTTTTTTGTAGTTACATGTTTTCTTTCAATTAAAAGCCATTTGTGTGGTGTGTAATTTTTATGTTCATGGTTAAGTGCTAGTCTAATTTCAATATTATAGGAGACAATTACTAGTCTTGGTCTTTAATTAACATTAATTTGTGTGAAGTGTAACGTGCAATTGGTCAAATCGGTGTTGTTTTGAGCAAATCAATTGCATTCCCGCCGAAAAACAAGCGTTCTAGAGGGAAAATGTTGCCTATAAATACTATTGCGCGCGTTCTTATCAAATTCACATCATGATGGAGGATCAAGTTGTTGCGTTTGGGGTGGCATTGCTCTACATGGAGAATATCACCGGCTGGTGCAGGAGCTACCTCCTGGTGCAGGATTTTTTCCCTCCCTGCTTGGGAGTTTTTGGCTCCTCTCCTCCGTTGTCATCCATTTCATTTATGTCTGTCCTTGTCCCTGTTTCTGCATTATTCTGTCTTAATGGTGTTGTAATGTATCACAACATACCCATCTAAAGTGCCTTAGAGTGACTGTTGTGAAAGGCGTTATATAAAAATAAATTGAAATTGAACATAAGGAACAGGGTAAAAGTGAACTCTCCCAAAATGCAAAACCGAATGATGAAAACAATTAGTTTTACATAAATATTGCATTAACTTTAAGGCCCATTCTATCGACACAATTGGAGAGGAAAGTTTCCATGTCCTCCCTATACTGAAAGGAAAACATAAATGGGTCCTTTCTATCAATGCTCTGCCTCTCCCTGACCTCTTTGAGTGCCTCCTGCTGCTCCTCAGCCTTCATGTGAAGCACAGCAGTTCTGTCAAGTTGCCTTGGAAGAGTTTGTAATTCTTATGAATCCAACATAAAGCACTGTGGAGGTCCCTCATGATGCATGGCTCCTGTATGACACTGGAAGTGAATATCAGGATTGGAATATTTTAAAATGTATATCAGGCAGTCAACAGAAAACTACCTCAGAAAAACCATGAGAAAAACACACACTTACTTCAGTGCTGTACTCTGCAGAGCAGTCAGCAACAGCTTGCCCATCAGATTTAAGAGCAGGAGTGCGCACCCTGAAGAGAGGCTGCAAGGTCCCCTTTAGTAGGCATGAAGCTTCCTCAGTCCAGAAGGCAAACCTCTGTCCATGTCTGAGTAATACACTTACATCACTTACAATACCAATACTTAATGTTTCAATATGTTGGTGTATTATCAATGGTGTTAGTACCCTTCTGTGCAAAACCTCTCCATCAGCTGAATGCACCACCACCGACGAATTAATGGAATGTCACCCTAAAAAACATTAACATATTACCATTCATTAGCTCAAACATTAAACGACACGAATGCTTCAAAAGCATCAGTATCAGCTCTTCTCTGACAGCATGGTGGGAGTTTCTAAAAACGACTGAGTCTTCATTAATCCCATGCAAACGTACTCCCATCTGGAACAACCCTGACATACTACTAAACAATAATATGATAAATTTCCCGGATTGGAGGTATTAAATACTTGGAACATACACTCACCTAAAGGATTATTAGGAACACCTGTTCAATTTCTCATTAATGCAATTATCTAATCAACCAATCACATGGCAGTTGTTTCAATGCATTTAGGGGTGTGGTCCTGGTCAAGACAATCTCCTGAACGCCAAACTGAATGTCAGAATGGGAAAGAAAGGTGATTTAATCAATTTTGAGCGTGGCATGGTTGTTGGTGCCAGACGGGCCGGTCTGAGTATTTCACAATCTGCTCAGTTACTGGGATTTTCACACACAACCATTTCTAGGGTTTACAAAGAATGGTGTGAAAAGGGAAAAACATCCAGTATGCAGCAGTCCTGTGGGCGAAAATGCCTTGTTGATGCTAGAGGTCAGAGGAGAATGGGCCGACTGATTCAAGCTGATAGAAGAGCAACTTTGACTGAAATAACCACTCGTTACAACCGAGGTATGCAGCAAAGCATTTGTGAAGCCACAACACGCACAACTTTGAGGCGGATGGGCTACAACAGCAGAAGACCCCAATGGGTACCACTCATCTCCACTACAAATAGGAAAAGAGGCTACAATTTGCACAAGCTCACCAAAATTGGACAGTTGAAGACTGGAAAAATGTTGCCTGGTCTGATGAGTCTCGATTTCTGTTGAGATGGTAGAGTCAGAATTTGGCGTAAACAGAATGAGAACATGGATCCATCATGCCTTGTTACCACTGTGCCGGCTGGTGGTGGTGGTGTAATGGTGTGGGGAATGTTTTCTTGGCACACTTTAGGCCCCTTAGTGCCAATTGGGCATCGTTTAAATGCCACGGCCTACCTGAGCATTGTTTCTGACCATGTCCATCCCTTTATGACCACCATGTACCCATCCTCTGATGGCTATTTCCAGCAGGATAATGCACCATCTCACAAAGCTCGAATCATTTCAAATTGGTTTCTTGAACATGACAATGAGTTCACTGTACTAAAATGGCCCCCACAGTCACCAGATCTCAACCGAATAGAGCATCTTTGGGATGTGGTGGAACGGGAGCTTCGTGCCCTAGATGTGCATCCCACAAATCTCCATCAACTGCAAGATGCTATCCTATCAATATGGGCCAACATTTCTAAAGAATGCTTTCAGCACCTTGTTGAATCAATGCCACGTAGAATTAAGGCAGTTCTGAAGGCGAAAGGGGGTCAAACACCGTATTAGTATGGTGTTCCTAATAATCCTTTAGGTGAGTGTATATTCGAAGAAATAGACTTTATCCCCTTTGACTTATTAGTTAAAAGACATGGGATTAACAAGAATAGATTTTTAGAATATCGACAAGTTAAATCTATAGTAAAAAGGAAATTCAAGTCTAATCAAATCAAATTACAAATACCACCAAGTGTGGCAGAATTCCTTAATCTCAAAACCCCCAAATTATTGTCTAAAATATACAGGACACTTTCCAAAATGGATGGATCTATATCCCTTCCTATAGCAAAATGGGAGGCAGATCTATCACTCAGCTGGGACCACAATTTCTGGTCTGAGACATGTTTAAAAACCTTTGAACTGATTAGAAGTCCCAATTCACAATTAATACAATACAAAATCCTGCATAGAGTGCACTATACAGGGCATCGGATGTTCAGGATGGGTTTTACGTCTTCTAACAACTGCTCACACTGTCAAGGGGATACACCTGACAATTACATCCACACTCTTTGGTTTTGTCCACCTGCTCAGATGTTCTGGCGCAGGATTTGTGAGGACTTATCAAAGTGTCTGAAATGTACCATTCCAGCCTCTCCTTCAGTCTGCTTGTTGGGTGACCTAGATGGTGTCACTACAGAGATTAACACAACCCACATGGCTTTCACCGCTTTATGCATTGCTAAGAAGACTGTCCTCATGAACTGGAAAAATAAAAATAACTTTAATATCAACCAATATAGAGAGAGTTTGCTGGACCATATTAGTCTTGATATAGCTTCTGCCGCCACATTAGACCAATCTCTCTGGGCTCCTTTGATCAGCTCCATCACCTAGTGGCGGTGGGGGGTCGCAGGTTTGTCCCGCTTTGGTTTTTTTGGTTTTTTTGGTTGGTGTGGGGGGGGGGGGGCATGTGGGCTTGGGGCGTCTGGGGGTTCCCTTGGGGGGGGGGGATTCTGGGGGGGTTCGGCGCTGGGACTGCAGTCTTGGCCTGGATGGGGCTTTGGTGGCTCTTGGGTGGCGTCTTTCTATCGGCTGCATGCAGCGCTGCTGGGGTAGCCTGTGCCGGTGGACGTAGGTTGCCGGCCTGGCGGCCGTGCTGCTCCTAGGTGGGTCCGGGGCGGGCTTGGGGTTCTGGGGGCGCTCTGCCTCCGGGCTGGGGTTCCGGCTGGGCTGGGGGGGCTTGGGTCCTGGTGGGTGTATCGCCGGGGTGTGGGTTGGCGCGTGCACTGGGGCCCGGCCCCGGCGCGGGGGCCTTCGGCGCGTCGGAGGAGCTGGGGGCCTCTTTAGCTGGCGGGGAGGTTGTTTGTGTAGCACTTTATACCCAAATGTGAGGTGCAATGGTACACATCTAAGATTCCAGATTCGGCCAGGCAGAATAAGAAAGATTTGCTCCTCTTTTAAATTAAAAGTGTAATTAATAATTTATTATACAATTCACCAAAAGAAAATATAAATTAATATTTAAGGCTATGTATAAAATCTCAAGAAATGTATATATGCATCAAACGATCATTCTTGAAATGATAATCATTCAAGTAATAAACAAAGGATTTGCAAAATGACCATACAAATTACAGCTTCGGAAAAAAAATAAAACAAAAAAGTAACAACAGAAAAGATTTCCAAGATAGGTGTATGCAAATTTCAGTTCACGAAAAAATAATAAAGTAACAACAAAAATATTAGTGAAATACACCGCCCGGGTGATTATTGGGAAAAAAAAAAGAAGAAAAATCTTATCTGAAAGTAGTCCGTATTTCAAATCCAGTGATGCTTGGGATCTATCGGGACTGGCTCGCCATCCAATGGGGTACGATGTTCCAGGACAAAAAAAAAAAAACAATCTACAACACAGCAACACTCAAATCACCATATCAGTCAAAATCATTTTCATTCAGCTCAATTTACAAACATTTAAGGGATTAAATACATATTTCCATTATTCAACATAATGCATTAAGCATTATAACCAATATCCAACAACTTCCATTTTACCCAAAACCCGCGCAACATTCTGCGGATAAAAAAACAAAGCATTAAGAAGTTAAAGCAACTCAAACAATTTAACTTTACTCCGACTGGCTTTCTTTTCCTTAAATATACCCATCTAAATATCTCAACTCAAAAGTAATATAATAATCATGTTCAAAATTAACTTTGCATAGACATGCTAATTGCTATGTCGTTTACCACTCACCGGAGTTATCAAAAAAATGGAAAAGGGGGATTCAAACATAAGGTAAGCGATCTTCTAACCACAATATAATCTTTGATTAAAATAAAGATCTGATAAATAACTATGCTGGGTTCTCTTGCAAGGAGAAGTGCATGCCTGTGCCTCCACCATCCAAAACTAATACAGAGAAGAGATTGTATAAAAAACTTGTGCCGCTTTTTGATAAAACGGGATATGACGTCAACCCACGGGCCATATTTCTTTTCTCTCCGTACATGAAAATAATTTAAAAAATAATAATAATGAAAAACTTTATTAAATAATAAAATTTATTTATGGAAGACTTTTCTCCATTTGTAACCGTGTTATTTATGGGGGTTACACACTCCCTTCTTAAATCAGCATGAGTCCCTTCATGTCTTACCATAAATGCATTAAACCTGTAAAATCACACTCTCACTGCCATCTGGACCAACGATTGAATTAAGAGCAGTGTTAAAACTCTCTAAAACGGTTTGGGCAAACGAAATTAAAGGTTTTCCAAGCTCTGGGTAATGAAAACGGCCAGGTGCTTTCCGTAACCTTTCCGATCTACGTACAGCTTCTACAGTATCATCACATACTCATTCTGTTTCTTCAAAATTCCAGGATTCACAGTTGCCAAGCCTTCAGCATTACCAATCTCTTCATTAGGGTCATCCAGATTCAACATAGGGACATCATCATCATCATCATCGGGAACTGCAGATGATGCTTCGCCTTCAATGGTCCGTTCCTGCAGCTTCTCAGGGCTGTCAGCAATTTCAACTGTTTGGTCAACTTCTGGCTCCTCATGACACAAAAGTGGCTGATCCAAAGACTGACAACTATCATGGTTGTCAGGTATAACTGCATCCTTTGGAATATTAAAAATGCTTGTAAATCTCTCTTCAGGGGTTAATACTTTCTCAGGAACAACTGTATACTCATCCTCAGACTCTGTCATCACACCATTTTAAACATCAGAGCAGAGCCATCGGGTTCTTGGCTGTCTGACCCTAGTTTCTTTCACTAGGGAATCATCTTTGTCTTCAGACAAATACCCACATGGTAGCAGATGATCCCTATGTAAAGTCCTTGATGGGCCATTGTCATCCACTGGCTTGACCATGAAGACAGGTAGATCTCCCATCTGCTTCAAGACATAATACACAACAGGTTCCCATCTATCAGCAAGCTTATGTTTATTTCTCAGACGGAGATTTCTTACAAGAACTCTGTCTCCCACTTCTAGAGTGGCCTCTCGGACTCGTTTATCAAAACGTCTTTTGTTCCTTTCTGCCAGTTTCCGAGAGTTTCGGATGGCAGTTCTGTAACTCTCCTCCAGATGAGATTTAAGATTCCGCACATACTGGGAGTGGAATCCTGGCTCATTACCTTGTACAGGTAGATTAAATGCTATATCCACCGGTAATCTCGGCTGTCTGCCGAACATCAACTCATATGGACTAAATCCAGTGGCATCATTCCTACTGCAATTATAGGCGTGGGTTAGAGGCTTGACAAAGTCACTCCAGTGACTCTTCTCTTTATCTTTGAGAGTGCCCAACATGCCAAGGAGAGTGCGATTGAATCGCTCTACCGGATTGCCTCGGGGGTGGTATGGGCTTGTTTGCACTTTCTTGATCCCTGCTATAGCACAAAGCTCTTTAATGGTATGGGATTCAAAATCCCTGCCCTGATCGCTGTGCAAACGTTCAGGAAACCCATAATGCACTAAAAACTGCTCCCATAAACACTTCGCAACCGTGCTGGCCTTTTGGTTCTTTGTTGGAATGGCAACAGCGTATCTTGTGAAATGATCTGTGATGAGCAATATATCTCTGGTGGTCTTGCTATCAGGCTCCAAAGACAAAAAGTCCATGCACACCAACTGCATTGGTCGAACTGTCTGGATATTAACTAGTGGTGCAGCCTTCTCAGGTGGGGCCTTCCGCCTCACACATCGCCCACAAGTTTTGACCTTGCGTTCAACATCGGACATCATTTTAGGCCAATAGAATCTTGACCTTACTAGGTCAAGAGTACGATCGATCCCCATATGCCCCATGTCGTCATGTAAATGCTTTAGCACCATAGGTCTCAATGAATCTGGCAAGACAAACTAGTAGATTATACCATTGTCATTCTGTCGTTTTCTAAAAAGGAGACCAACCGGTTCCATTCTTTAAGTAGCAACTTTAGATCTTGGGTATCAACAGAAGCACCAGGAGGTACTTTTGGTCCTGTGTCCAACCAGTGGGTGACACGACGGATGTCAGAATCAGCTTGCAGGTGTTCTAATAACTCTAGCTCACTGAAGGTAGGTATAGTCACATACCCACTCTTCAGTTCCTCATCCTCATATACAGCTGGAACTGCATCTGCACTAATAGCAAGAGATTCTACCAGGGCCATTGGTACTGAACTTTGTTCTTCATTTGGAAGATGTCGATGACACACAGCTGAAACTACATTTACTGGTATGTTTTCATGGTTTAATGAATGGTAAGAAGTGAACCTTTGAATTCTTTCGGTTTCTTCAAGTGAAGCAGGATCCTCAACCGGTGTACCATGAGGCCGCCTGGAAAGACCATCAGCGTCCTGGTTCCGGCTCCCAGCTCTATATTTGATATTGAAATTGAAAACTGAAAGTGCTGCTAGCCAGCGGTAGCCCGCTGCATCCAGTTTGGCTGAAGTGAGCACATATGTTAAAGGATTGTTATCTGTCATAACAGTAAAAGTGTTCCCATAGAGGTAGTCCTGGAACTTTTCCACTACAGCCCACTTCAACGCCAAAAATTCCAATTTGTGTGCCGGATAACGAGCTTCACTTCTTGACAAACCCCTACTGGCATAGGCAATTACCCTAAGATGCCCATCCTGCTCCTGATACAACACTGCTCCAAGACCAGTGGTACTAGCATCAGTATGCAGAATGTATGGCAACCTGGGGTCCGCAAATCCAAGAACTGGGGCTGTCGTCAGTTTTTCAATTAGGGATTCAAAGGCTGCCTGACATTCAGATGTCCACCTGCCAGCAAAGGGCTCCTTAGGATTTAAATAATTTCCTTTCCTTACCATTTTATTGGAATGTTTCCATGCTGGTGGGTAACCAGAAGTAAGATCATTCAGGGGTTTTGCGATTTTTGAATAATCTTTAACAAAACGTCGATAATAGCCGGAAAAGCCTAGAAAAGAACGGAGCTCTTTCAGATTTTGAGGCTTTGGCCAGGTCTTCAATGCACGCACTTTGTCTGGGTCTGTCTTAACTCCATCACTTGAAACAACATGACCAAGATAGCGCACACGTGTTTGGAAGAATTTGCATTTACCAGGAGATAATTTAAGACCATTCTCTCTTAATCGCTGCAATACACGCAGGAGTCGAGCTTCATGTTCCTCCAAGGAATCCGAAAAGACAATTAAATCGTCAAGGAACACCAAAACCTCCTTCAAGTTGATATCCCCCATACATCTTTCCATTAAACGTTGGAAGGTGCTGGGTGCATTGGTGATCCCCTGAGGCATCCGATTAAATTCCCAAAAGCCTAGGGGACACACAAAGGCTGTCTTGGGCTTATCACACTCTTCCATTTCAATCTGGTAATACCCAGATTTTAAGTCCATGACGGAAAACCATTTTGAACCAGCGAGTACAGAAAATGCCTCCTCAAGGTTAGGTAGAGCGTAGGCATCTCTTATGGTCTGTGTGTTTAGCTTTCTGTAATCAACACTCAGCCGCACATCTCCATTCTTTTTCCTTACGACAACAATAGGTGAGGAGAATGGAGACTCTGATTCTCGAATTACACCAGCCTCTAAAAGAATCTGAAGGTGCTTCCTAACTGCCTCATAGTCTTTCGGGTGTATTGGTCTCGATTTCTGCTTAAAAGGCGTTTCATCTCGTAACTTAATGTGATGTCTGACTTTGGTGGCATGACCAAAGTCAAGGTCATCCTGAGAGAAAGCATCCTTATAAGCACCAAGTTTTCCTACTATTCGAGTTTTCCATACCTCTGGTAAGGGAGAGTCGCCAAAATCAATTTTCAGACTGCTGCCACTGGCTCCTTCCTGGCCGACAGTCGAGACCGAGCAGCAGCCTGCAATAGCAGGAAGTGTTTCACCTGTGGGATGGTGTTCATACACATGGTGAGGGACATTCAACTCAGCGATTACACAGTTATTTGGAAGTATAATATCATGGCCTGTTTCATTTCTAATCCACACAGGCAATTTGTGAGGACGTTGCTTGGGCAGTGTAATCAGACAGCTATCAACAAAAATTCCACTAGGTAAAAGAAATGAACTTGACTGTTCTAGTAGTGCCCAATCAGTGACATTAATGCTATTAGCACTCACAAAACCATCCAGAACAACTTTCTGGCCAGCAGGAACTACTTCCTTTGAGTGCCTTCTGAGTGTCACAAAACCAATTCCACCACTGGAGTGTTGCTTCTGTCTCATTTGAAGTGTTTTGAGAATTTGCTGAT
>NW_027326272.1:0-30918 GCF_048594095.1 Paramormyrops kingsleyae | reverse complement strand
CAGCCAGCAATGTTGGAATTAGCAATAGCTTGTTCTCTCTAAGCTCTCACCTCAATGATTATTCAGTGAATAAAATGACCAATTCCTCCTACACTGGCCCCAGCTGAAAGCTGATTGGCTTCTGGCATGCCCCCTCCCCTGTCACTCACTAATCCAGAATCATATGATTGGCTAATGATAAGGTTGATAAGGTTATGGTCCCTCTTATGCTCCCCACCTTAAAAAAAAATCCTAGAATCACCTGGCTTAGTGTGCTGTAAAGCTGGAGTGGTGTTGGGGGGGTTTGAGGGGGGGACACACACACACAGATCCTGCAGCAGAGGTGTGGCACAGACAAAGCTTGCTCAGTTACCTGTGACATCATGCTCTGTTTAACAGCTAATGCTTTGTGAGGAATTGTAGGTATTTTATGCTGGTGGTGGGTGATATATATTCAGGGAAGTGGGAGGGATCTAAGGTGGAAAGAGGCTTAGTCCATAGGGGCTTATTGGCTGCTCAGACAGAGTCCTCCATTGCAGTGTCGCTGCAGTGTGTGGGGGTGCTAAGCTAATGGCACACTCTCTACAGACATACAGTGCAGCGGCTGGTCCTGGGCACAGACGCAGTGTACAGTGAAACTACAAATCATCCCTGACAGCAGTATTTGTACCCATGGGATGCTTATCGATTGACTCCAAATGTGTTATAGGTCAGATATGGCAATTAATGATTGACCTAGAATCAACCTTATCCATCCATCCATCTTCCAGCTACTTTTGCCAGTGTAAAGGTCAGTGATGTTCAGTGAATATATCTGTACATACAGTACACCTGGCACACTGGAGCAGAGGTGGATATGTTGGACTGCTGAAGAAGGAGAAGGAGGGCGGGGATTGTAAGAGCTGTGCCACAACGAATGAGAAATATGATTAGAATTTAAAAACGCAATTAACATACTTGGAAAAATGTAACAATATCTGAATAAATGTCAATGAAACTGCTGCTGCAGACAAACACCACCATGCGAGACCAGGCTGGAAGAGCGGCAGGGTCATCAGAAGTGTCATCGAAGTGAATTAAGAGCAATCTGATGCTTTTAATTGAATAAAAAGCAGCTGACCAAACTTATGGGAGAGTGATGTTCAGTGCCGGTTTATATCTACTGAGATAGGCTTGGTTATTGTCTGTCTTTGTTCTGCATGGTCTTTTCAAGACCCACGAGTGTCATCTCTCCTGGGACGGTCCCTGTCTAGGGAGCCTGCAGCCTGGAGAGTGGTGTGCACTCCACACTGGGACTTTCTGAGAGCACAGTGATACCGGGCTGCCTGCTTTTAATTAAAAGCTGACATGGAACCAGGGAGGCTTTGCCAGGCGACTTCTGAAACAAAGCAATGTGGAGATGAGAAGACGGAGGGAGAAAATGATTCTGTTGAGTTTCAGATTGAATCTATAGAATTAAATCTGGATGATAATATCATTATAGACAAGTGTAGCACAAAGGAGGCGCAAAAGCTCACTCTGGCTATTGGTTTTGAGCCATCTGTGTGCCGTCAAGTCATTTAGGAGTCTGTGGGGTGAGGATCTCTATATTCCTAATGAACTGACCCCCGTGTGATTCTCAAAGGGTGGCTTTTCCTAGTCAGTTTGTTAAACATCGTTGGGATTTTCGTAGCTCCAGCCTTAGTTGAGAGCCATGTTAAGGACTGATTGACTCTTTCTACATTTGTAGCAAGAATGAACCTCCCGGAGCAGGACTGTACTTTGCTTTTTCAGACCACAGTCCAGACAAAGCAGCTAATATGCACACGGTGCATGAAAGTATGAACCTGTTAGGTGTTTTTCCACATAATAGATGTTGGATTTAATAGATGGGGGCAGGATGTTTGTGAATGTCCTGATTGTTCAGTCATATGCTCTGCACTTGTTAATTGGACCATGCATAGATGAAAGGTCAACCCCCAGTGACCAGTCGAACATGCTTCTCGTTCTGTGTTTGGCAGTAGGATGTGGCTTACACCTCAAACCACCTCTTTTTCCAGAGTGACCGTCTGCTCATCAAGGGTGGAAGGGTCGTCAACGATGACTTGTCCTTCTTTGCTGATATCTATCTGGAAGATGGGGTGATTAAGTAAGTAGTGACCCTTTTAGATCATCATAATAAGGTGGTGATTGTGAAGGGTTTTCCAGACTGGAACTAATCAATGAGCTGACAAGTTATTTAATTATAAAACAATGTAGTTTTACTTTACTTCTTTATTCTGTTGAATATTCTTAGTGAAGCAAGTCCGATTAAGCATCTTCCACCCAACAGTAGGACCCCTCTAGGGTATTATATGGAAAAAGGTGGAGATATGAGTAGTACATCATACTGTGAAGGATACTTTTTGAAAGTGTGTTTGTGACAATTTCACCACCTATGACAGACAGCTGGGGGAGAACCTAATCGTGCCAGGAGGCGTGAAAATAATCGAGGCAAGCGGCCGCATGGTGATCCCCGGGGGCATCGATGTCAACACCTGCCTGCAGAAGCCCTACCTGGGCACCCAGACTGTGGATGACTTCTTCCAGGGCACCAAGGCAGCGTTGGCAGGGGGCACCACCATGATCAGTGAGTCTTAGCATCTGCTACGCAATGAAATAACGTAACACATCTCGCCTGGAGATTTGCTATTCTGACCACCTGATCTTCTTCAAAGAGCCTTGATTACATTGTCTGCTGTGGTCACTGTCCTCACCCCACTGTCCTTTTCCAGTCGACCACGTGTCCCCCCAGCCTGGGGCCAGCCTGCTGCAGGCCTTTGAGAAGTGGCATGAGGCAGCAGATAAGAAGTCCTGCTGCGACTATTCCTTTCACGTGGACATCCCCCACTGGCACGAGGGCGTGAAGAAGGAGCTGGAGATCCTGGTGCAGGAGAAGGGTGAGCAGGGAGCCGCAGTGGGTCACACTGCTGCAGGGTGTGCTTCTTCTGAAATCATGGGATGTAGGAAATTGAAGATTAATAAAAAAAACTAGCTCTCAGTTCATGGAATGTAAAACCACCTTTGAAGATGCCAGATTGACTTTGTAAGTGTCTTGTTATGGACTTGTATCCCATCCGGGGTGTGTGCCGTCTGGTGTGTCCCGTCCGGGGTGTGTCCATTCTGGGGTGTGTCCCATCCGGGGTGTGTCCATTCTGGGGTGTGTCCATTCTGGGGTGTGTCCCGTCCGGGGTGTGTGCCATTCTGGGTGTGTGCCATTCTGGGGTGTCCCCATCCGGGGTGTGTGCCATCCGGGGTGTGTCCATTCTGGGGTGTGTTCCATCTGGGGTGTGTTCCATCTGGGGTGTGTCCCATCCAGATTGGCTGTGAATCACTGTTGTCTTAGTTTCCAGGAGCCCAGAAATGGACAATAACTCTACATTAGTGTTTTGGGTTTTGCTACCATGTTCCTTAGATGAAGATGGAATGGAGCCTGTTCTGCTCTCTCTGAGATCACTAAAGGAATTTCGAGATGGAGAAATCAGACACACGGATAAGAAATACTGTCATGTTCTGTAGATATGAGTCGTCTGAATTACGTTCAATGTCCTGTCATGGGCAGATTGTGCAGGAGGCTTGTCCAGGGGTCACTGATGCTGGTCAACTCCAGTTTCCTGTAATTCATGTAAATGCCTTTAAAGTGTTATTTCTAGGTAATATTAGTCAAATACAATTTTTAAAAAGCCAATGTAACAAGCACCAAATGCATTATCTAGTTTGAAAGTAACTTTGAAAGTAAAAATGAAACATTTGTAAAATGCACTTACCTGTAAAAATCATGTTTTCTTCCTTGCGCAAAAACAGGGGTGAACTCCTTCCAGGTGTACATGGCCTACAAGGACCTGTACCAGATGACTGACACTCAGGTGTGGTACCCCTAACCCTAACCCTGACCCCAACCCTGAGTGTTTCAGATGAGAGTGTACCAGATGACTGACACTCAGGTGTGGTACCCCTAACCCTAACCCTGACCCCAACCCTGAGTGTTTCAGATGAGAGTGTACCAGAAAGCTGAACTTATGTAGTGCCTAAAACCTTCATGTCAATATGCATGATTCACAGTACAGTGTAGTCTCTCTTACATCACTTCCTTAAGGATTGGAATTTAGCCACATGTTAAAATTGATAGCATGGCTAGCATTTACTGTACCTTGCATCTGAACTATTATAATGTGGCTGCCCAATGAGAACCATGTATGTCCACTTTTTGACTATGGTGCCCTTTTACTATAGATAGAATATGCCCTTTCTTCCCTGTCTACTGATCAATGCAAAGATGTCTGTCTCATGACGTTGTTTTAGGATTATTTTGTAAAGCATATTCTGAGAAAATGTGTTTTTTCCAGTTCCTGTTGTGATATGTGGTGTGTTGTAGCATTGAAAATGTGTTTATTGTGATTGAATGTGTAAATCTGAAGTCGCCTGTCAGTCCATCATTACCCGAAAGGCCGAGTTTGGTGTTGCCCTCCTGTGGGGTCGTGGCCATGCTGGTTGATGGCCGGTGGTAGAGATTTGATCCTGAATTGAAACGCAGACACCCTACAGCAGCACACTGACTGCCTGCCTCCCCGCCTCCCCCACAGCTCTATGAGGCCTTCACGTTCCTCAAGGAGCTGGGCGCCGTGGTGCTGGTGCACGCAGAGAACGGTGACCTCATCGCTCAGGTGAGGATCAGACGCACCGATAAGAGGTTCCCACATACCCCAGTATCAGGGTGGGGGGAGCAACCCTCCCTAAGCTCCCATGGACTGTTAATCCATCCCATCTGATTGCTGATTGGACCCAATGAACACTACCATAAACCAGGCTATTGTCTCTCCCTCCCGCTGATCTGGGATCAGCAGTACCCCTGTCTATTCTGATGCTATAAAGACTTTGTCATTCGCATTGTAGTTCAGAGTGAGCATTCTGTTATGTCTGTATTTTTCTAGGTCTGTGCTTTCTGTCATTATCACACTTGCATTTTTCATTTTTTCGTAAATGATCAAACCTTAGTTGAAGATGAATGGGGGCCGGGACTTTCTCTGATGGATTGGAAAAGGTCATTAAAGAACAGTTACTAAAAAGCAAGACAAAAGTCACTAGTGTGTGAAAGAAGGCAGTAGTGTGAGTTAATGTCCTACCAGAGACAATGGTGTCCATTCTTCCTTTTAACAACATTCTGTACATAGGAATCACAGTCCTGTTCTGAGACATCTCTTATTACATTCACTTCTCTGTTTTACCAAGCGGTTTATATTTCTGTGGATGCGACAAGTCACTCGAATCATCTTCTCCTGGAGATCAGTGTTGCTGTATGGGTTCTGATTTCATCTTGATCTGTTTACTTGTGTTAGTAAAGCAAAATATATACAGCAAAATGTCTTAAGAGATTAAAGTTATTGGCTGAGTTTAAGGCAGCTGTCCTGTAATGCTAGTGGTCTGTGAAGGAATTCCAGGATTTGTAATGGTGGTATGACAGTGACATCAAGTACATTAGTAAATATCCTGCATATTAAGTTGTGTAAATGTAAAAGTGTATTTAGTGAGAGGCGCCATTTAAATGTACAGTAGTAGTGATCAGGCGCTGCACTGGGATGTGACAAGCTTGGAGAAAGCCTGCATGAATTCGGGGGAAACACAGAAGCTCCGCACAGCCAAGCCATAGGCCGCACTTCTGTTTGGTCACCATCTTCTACCATCCTGCTGTTCCTGCTAATTCATTAAGGCTGATGAGCTTCAGCTTGAGCGGTGTATGCAGTCAGATGACAGGGGAAGGCATTTCAATATACCCGGTCTTGTAGCCCATCTAGACTTGCTACGTTTTTGTATCAGTTGTATGCTCTGCTCTATAAATCAGTCTGTTAAGTGAATAACCAGCCTGATGTTAATTTAATGTTGGTAATATGTTGTCTGAATCAGGAGCAGAGTAAGATCCTCGGGATGGGCATCACTGGGCCGGAGGGACATGTGCTGAGTCGCCCCGAAGAGGTGAGCCTGCGGTGTCCATGTGCCGATACTAGAGCCAAGACTTTTAGGCCAATATTGTTGTTGAAATATCTATACTAGATAGGTCTGCCAGAAAAATGTTAAACATAGTATTGTTGGGTATGCCGTTAAACGTATTGAATCAAATATAGAGAGGCCTTTGTCACGCAACAGGCACCTGATTAGCTAAAATCGATCTGTAATAGGTTATCATTTGGTTATCATTATTGGTTACTGGCACTAAGGGTATTTATTTCTGCTAGATCTATCCGCAATGCAGTGAAGCGATATGATTGGTCTGCTAAGAAGGATCACAACATAGAGGCCTGACGTTGTCCATTTGTCCTCACAGCTGGAGTCCGAAGCCGTGTTTCGTGCCGTCACCCTGGGCAACCGGATCAACTGCCCCATCTACATCACCAAAGTGATGAGCAAGAGCGCGGCGGACATCGTGGCCCAGTCCAGGAAGAAAGGTCTGTTGGCTTCTACACACAAATATGTTGTGGACAACTTACTCCACGGAAAAGAGCAAGTTGAGGGATGCGTCAAGACAATTTCCCCAAGGGGATCAATAAAGTATCGATAATTATTATTATTATTTGGGGCAGTGTGTGGCACAGTGGCCTAAACCTGTGTGCCTGTAATTAGAAGGTTGCTGGTTCAAACCCAGTCTCATCACATCTGTGGGTCCTTGAGCAAGGCCCTTAATCCCCAGCTCCCTGGGTGCCGCTATGGGTCGCTGCCCTTCATGGACAACTTACTCTACAAAGAACAAGCTGAGGGAGATGTAAAGACAATTTCCCCATGGGCATCAATAAAAGTATCAATGATTATTAATATTGTTCTGTCAGATGTAGCTTTTGAGTCACTGAAAAATGGTGGTTTGAACCAGATTACAGATTGATTTTAAACCCAATATATGTTAGAATGAACAATTGATGAACCAATCTAACTGTTCCGAAGAGAAATTTGTTTCCAACACAAAAAGATTAAACTTAAAAAAATTAAAAGATTGTTACTTTGGGATTAAAAACATAGTTATGCTGTTTTTCCATGTTATAGTAAATGCATAATAGTTTAGTTTAAACATTACAGTTGTAGAGGCAAACGGATGACCAAAAGTGGAATTGTAGTCTCGCTGTCCCATGACGCAGGGATGGAGGGCTGGGGGGGCTGTAGTGTGAGGGTGGGGGTGGTGGGGCCTACAGCAGGCAGGACAGGGCACACATCTTTGCTACACCCTGGAGTGGATGCATAACAGCAGTTTCAAGGTGCACACCTTTGAGACAGACAGGGAAATACAATGGTAGTTGGGTATTGGAAAAGGGTTAGGGTTAGGGGTTAGGGTTCTGGGTCTCAGAGGAAGCACAGAACCTGGTTTTATGAGGCTCAGGTCCTTGTCATACTTGCATGTCATTTCTGATTCAGGATCTGTGGTGTACGGGGAGCCCATCACCGCCAGCTTGGCAACAGACGGAACACACTACTGGAGCAAGAACTGGGCCAAGGCTGCGGCGTTTGTGATGTCCCCGCCCCTCAGCCCCGATCCCACTACGCCGGACCATCTCAACACTCTGCTGGCCTGGTATGGCTCTGGACCAACCATTTGAGGAAGTCATCTAGCTACTTAAACATTTACTGGCTCTTATCATCCATCAATCTTCCATGCGTACTAATCCTGTAACATGCAATGCTAAAAAGATAAAAGGTATACATCCTCTCTTTGTTTAGTGACTGAGGTCTGGTCCAAAGACCAGGTAATTAAGCAAGATGGTGGCTAAGTGAAAACCACAGTAGCCTATGTGTGACCATGATTGTGCTTCACACTGCGAAGATCACTAGTTGCTGCGGTCTCATTCAGATAAATTTCTCGTAGAGATACTCCAGCGTTACTCGCACTCCAGCGTCTATTGTTCTCAGGCATACAAAATTTGGTCGCAAATGCGCATATTGGTCAGAAATGAAATTTTTATTACCTTGTATTGTGGATGGTGGCTAACCAAGGTAGCCGCTAAATGAGGAGAGGGGATTTCGTCTTCGTTTTTACATCATATTGTGGCTAATTTGTGATGACTCAGATCAGCAGTGAGGTGACAACAGCTTTGAGGTCTAACCATGGCTGTCGATATTACAGCCCAGTGTCACAGAGGGGTCACACCCTGAAGCCAGGGGAATCGCGCCGGCTGCCTTTCCAATGGTGAAAGCAGCCCATGTTTTTTATTTACTAAGGAAAGGCAGAGTAGTTGATTACTCATCTCTTGAGGAATGTAATGCATTTTTAAAAATCCAGAAAGTGCAATAATCTGACAGTAATGAAATATGTAGTTAACATGACAGCCCTGGACTTTGGGTGGAGTGAAGCTGTATCTGAGCCTCTCTGAAAGCGGGAATCACCTTCCAGCTGTTTTTGCTCCATCTCGGTAGGATGTGATGTGCTGTGTTTATGTGATGCTGAAGCTGAAGCTGTTTCACGTTGTACTGTCGTCCTGCTGGTAACACTTACCTGCTGTGTTTACGCTGTGCTGTGCTGCACCCTGCAGCGGGGACCTCCAGACAGTGGGCAGCTCCCACTGTGGCTACAGCACTTCCCAGAAGGCCATTGGGAAGGACAACTTCACACTCATTCCGGAAGGCACCAACGGGGTAGAGGAGCGGATGTCCTTCGTGTGGGACAAGGCTGTGGTAAGCTGAATGAAATAATACTCAGGAGTAATAGTGGTGACAGTGGTTTAAGTATTTTGTGACATGGAAGCTTAAATAGTTGCAATACTAACCTGTGAAAATGTGCTAATTGAGAACTGGCTGTTGCTTGTGAAGCCAATGGCTTAAAACATCTTGCTAGTTGTACTAAGCATGTAGCCAGGAGATTTACTTTTATATCCCCCCCACCTTCCCTCACTTTTCTCTTTTAGGCTGTGGGCAAGATGGATGAAAACCAGTTTGTGGCCGTGACCAGCACCAACGCTGCCAAGATCTTCAACCTGTACCCCCGAAAGGGCCGGATAGCAGTGGGCTCCGATGCCGACATCGTTATCTGGGACCCCGACAAGATGAAGACCATCACGGCCAAGACACAGCAGTCGGTGAGATAGGTGATAGCTCGCTGGATGGAAGATGCCTTTTGTGCAAATAACTTGAGGAAAGAATTCGCTTTCCCTGTTCTTCTACCCCAATTCAGGCTGTGGAGTACAACATCTTTGAGGGCATGGAGTGTCGAGGGGGGCCACTGGTGGTCATCAGCCAGGGGAAGATCGCCTTCGAAGGTGCCAACCTGTCCATGCAGCAGGGGGCCGGACACTTCATCCCGCGCAAACCCTTCCCCGACTACGTCTACCAGCGCATCAAGATGAGGAACAAGGTCAGAGGCCCTGAGCCATGGGTCAAACCTCAGAACATGTCACAGTGGGCAACTTGAACAGAGAGTTACAGCTGTGCCCCGAGGCCATCCAAAGGGCCTTGAGCTTCTGAATTTCTCAGAAAAAAAGAAAATCTAGCTATTGATTCTTCCTTATGTCTCCCAGCTACTTATCTTGATCGAGATCATGGAGGGACCTGGAGTCTATCCCAGACAGCATAGGGCACTAGTCTTTGCTACACCCTGGACTGGATGAATAGCAGAAAATGAACCATATAAATAAATGATTATACAAGGCATCTATGCCTTAGGGTGTACTCATACTTGCCCCAGTTGCCTTGTGCAGTGCCCAAGAACGATTATCCCTCATCCCCACTGCCCTGCTGGTCTGCACTCACCGTACGATTAACGTTCTGGGCCTGAGCACACACTTTCATCATCATCATGAGACTTTTTGTGTTGAATAAAACATAGGAAGAAAAGCATTACAGCACAGCACAATGGAGTTCATTATTAATGGCCTTATTTTTTTTGGAGTCATTTTGGGTGCAATACCACATGGCCCTGCTATAGATTTATCGAGTTTGTGCTGCACGTATATGAAGATTTTTTTGTTTACCAAATATCTCAGACATTTTGTGTGTTGCCTCCAGTTGTTCTTGGATACTCTTGTCAGCCCAAATTTCCAGCAAACACTGCACCTCTGCCATAGACCAAAGTGATCCCTTTGCCACAATGTCTGTTAAATTATTGTTGGTACTCGATCTGTATCCCGCCTACCCAAACTGTTCCTTCCGAGTCCAGTTCATGTATAGTGTACATTTGCGTATGTGTGTGACAGTCACATCACTGATGTCATGTCTGTGTTTCATACTCGGGCACAGTTAGCGATCACACTTTGCGTACTGTGCCCAGGTCCAGCTGAATCATGCCTGGGCCCATATTATCAAGCGGGTAGGCGCAGGACACAATTGATGCTTACCATGCCCATGTCTGGCTAACCATATTCAGGCCCACCTCTTCAAGTAGAACAATCACACTAGTCAAATGAACTGGACTTTGGGGGTCAAACGTGCTCGGGCACAGTACGGATTGCCTAGTATAAGTAACACCCTTATAAGTTGTCCCTCTAATACAGTGATTCCCAACCCCATCCTCAGGGAACCCCAGACAGTCCACGTTTTTGCTCCCTCCCAGCTCCCAGCCAATCAGGAGCACTGAATACCTGGTATAGGTGCGGTGGGAGCTGAGAGGAAGCAAAAACGTGGACTGTCCGGGATTCCCCAGGGACTGGGTTGGGGAAACTCTGCTCTAATAGATACCTAGTCTCCTCTTTCAATGTCCCTTATCTCTGTGGGTCCAACACCTAGTGCCCTACCAGAACCACGTTGAACTTCAAGGTTCCAGTCCACACATCGGTGGTTGTGTGGTGTTCTGATGGTCCTCTGGCAGTGGCGTGGACGGTGGACTCTGAACACACTATCTTCACAGGCAATGGCGATGCACGGTGTGTCACGAGGCATGTATGACGGCCCAGTGTACGACATCCCCATCACCCAGAAGTACATCACCCCTTCGCCGTCCGCCAAGACGTCACCTACCAAGAACCAGCCCCCTCCAATCCGGAACCTCCACCAATCCAACTTCAGCCTATCAGGTAGGGTGGGTGTGGCCTGGACACTGGTGCAGGCAGGTCAGAGGGAGGTGCATATGGCCTGCCCCCTGTCCACACCACCGCTACCCAGAATCTGCGTGCCCCCCCCCCCCTCCCGTGTATGCATTTATTGTCCACAAACATGTGTGTACAATGGTGACTGTCCTTTGTGACGTTGCACGCTTTGGGAGGGTGTACAGGGTCATCGGCAGACAGGGTCTGCTTATCGAACCGGAGCACCTGATGTAAAATGGTGAAAAACAGAAATTATTCGTATTAATTTTCGGGGCGTGAAATACTCCCTTGCTGACGAGATGTGATTACAGAAACATGTAACATGTCTGTGCAAAAGGGAAAAAGGCACCTTTCATCCTGATTTTTTTAAGTTTAAAAACATGTGTGCTTCATATGTAACCGTGATACACGCGGAGCCCAGAGAAATTTGGTTTCCTACACACATGCAATAAGGTCTTTAATTGGGCAGAATCTATGCCTTCTTCCTTTTTATTGGTTCCCCAGCATGTTGGGGAGCAAGGGACCCCACAATGACGATTGTCTGTACTTGTATTGACACTGATGTCTCCTAGCACCTTGCCCTGACCTCACCTGCATCATCTTATATATTTCCAGGGCCGGACTCTCAGCAGTTGGAGGGTAACACAAATACAAGCAAACATAACAAGCACACATCAGCTATAGGTTTGTGAGGTTAACCGCTATTGCTTCGATGTGTCATGATGATGGACATTCCTGTAGGCTGTAAACTTCTTGGTGATAGATGAGGTACCAGGGCAGGAAGGAGCCAGGAAGAGACTGAGGGCTAAAAGAGAGTGAAGGAGAATTAAGAGTTCTTTGATGCTGAAAATTGTGGGTATGGGTTTGATTGGGTATTGGCCAAGTTGACTTCTGAGTAAGGAGTGGATCCTTTGCATGGCTTCTTGGGGTATTTCCTGCATTCTGTAGGCCATCCTGCACCTGGTGGCCGTCCTCTTTTTCCCTTCCGGTGTTTCGTGTCTGTTTCTCATCCCAAACCTGGGGCTCCTGTTCGAGTTCATGCCCATACGTGTCAGAGGTTCCCTGCATGACGTCTTCTACAATCTACCTGTCTCTTCCTCTCTTCTCTTCCACATGATTAACTCTTCTTTCATTTCATGGGTCGATAAATTTGGTGCATGAGTACAAAGATCAATGCGTTATTTTGCCGTCCTCTGTAGAGCCAGGATTAGCATATAATCTTGCCCGTGTGGTTTTATGAAGCTTTAAGTATAAATAAACATATATTTTTATTATAAACAACTGAACATCCATAATTACCATGGAATTGCCATTTTGAGGTAAATTTGTAGTTTATTTGTAGTTCATTTTTGCTGGAAGGACCTTAAAATATTTAAATTCTATATGAAAAATGATCACTGCACACATCCAGTTGAAGCCCTTTCTGAAATTAGTCTGTTGCTGCCTTTCAGGTGCCCAAGCTGACGACAATGTCCCTAGGCGCTCTGGCCACCGCATAGTGGCGCCCCCCGGTGGCCGCTCCAACATCACCAGCCTTGGCTGAGCTATGGTCCTGTGGGGGGGGAGGGGTTGACCTTCGATTGACAGATCAGTGAGGAGAGTTGTGGGGTTCCTTTCTGTCTCAGTGTCCTGTTTTGTTTCGCCGGCCAACTTTCCCAGTGTATGGAAAAAAAAAGTATCCTTCCATCCAGCTGACAGGATGCGGTGATTGTAGTGTTATGTTAATTTTGTTTTTCGGGGATTTAACACGATCACATGTCTGTCCTAAAACCAATGCAAGCATGGTGCTTCAATGGCCTCGCCCCCCCATTAGTGAACACAAACTAAAGTATATCAGTATTGTTTTGTAAATGGACATGGTATTGTTGCACATCCAGTGCGATTGAATAGTTGGTTAGTTGCATGTAGATACACATATTTGACGTCGATAAGTATTATTCGAATTTTACGTTGTCAGTACACGCCAGAGTTGATCACTTGCTTCCCACTGTGCAGCAGTGAACTTAAACGGGTTTACATTCACAAAATATAATGAGGGTCAGGAGACATCTGCAGACGGACCATGGCTGAGATCCCCGTCGAGTCAGGTAGCAAAAATCACCAACTGTGACAGCAGCCCAGCAGCAGTGGCCAACATCATGCTGGGTCCTCGTTTAGGGTGGCCAGCAACATGCCTATCTGACCGCCTATGCGATGAAGAAGCACACTTCCCCAGCCCCCACCATGGGAAAGTCATACGAGGGGGGGACACCTTACAGTTTCACTTTCCTCAAAAGTGCTTTGAAAACTCCACTTACCTATTTCTAACTTTTTTTATTTGCAGGTTTACTTTATATACAGACTCATACCTAACAGCCTTGTTTTATTTCGTAGCTGTGTCGTGTCTTAAGAATGAAATCTTCCATCATTGTGAAATAAAGCAGTGGAAACTTTAAACAACGGAGAAAGTTGAGCAGCTTGTCAGTTTCTGGTGTATGTGCTGCTGCCACATAGTGGACAAGATGGAAGGTGCAGTTCTCTCACTAACCAAGCAAGTGCCACCTTGTTCTAACTTCTTCCGATGTTCCTTCACAATTTCAGGCATGATATACAGAAATAGTTTTATGTCATTGTTTGCTAATTTCAATAATTTATATATATATATATATAATATATATATATATATATATATACACACACACACATATATATTATATATATAATATATATATATATATATATATATATATATATACACACACACACACACTGTGTGTGTGTGTGTGTGTTCATATTCATATTCAGCATGGAAATATATCAGTTTGACACACTGACGAACATCAAATGGCAAAAACGATGAAAATAAATATTGATGGGGAAAAACATGCTTTGGCTCAATCAGGAAATTCAGTCACAAGATAGAAATTCCAACGTGTTCAAGGATACTTTGGATGGATGAGGATTCATTAGAAACTATGTATGTCCACTAGGGGGCAGCAAACCTCCACAAGTCCTCCTGAGACCTGCTGATTGCTGAACAGATTGAATAGTGCAGGCAACCAGACAAGTGGCTCCCGATCCATATACTTTTCCATCAATACTACAGCGGCCCGTTCTGATGATGCTATGATGTACATAGCTTGGCACTGTAATTCAGAACCATTCACAGTGAGTATTCTCATACCATTTTTCAGGGACTGTGAACTGTGGTGCCTTAACAGTGACAGGGTTTCCTGCTACCAGCTGCAATGTAGCGAAGTGAACGCCAACATATTCTCAGAACTGTAACTGCTTTGACTGGGAGGGTGCATGAAAAGTTCTGGGAGACATCATTTAAATTGCAGTCGTAAATTTTACATAAATTATATATATATATATATATATATATATATATATATACACACACACACACACACACACACACACACACACACACATTATTAGGCATGCATAGATGAGAGACTGGGGGGGCATAGCCCAGCCCTGCTCCCCCCCCCCCTCCCCCAGGAATCCATTACACTGCCATGTGGGCTGTAACAACACTACTACCACAAATAAGCAGGTCCTCTGAAAAGCATAATTTTTTAATCATTACATTTTCCCAAAGTACAGGCAGACATGTGCAAACTTGATGAGCAGTGGTACTTACAACTAAGACAATATCACATTTATATAAAGTCATCCCACTTTACATGAGCAACATGTATAAAGAAATTGAAAAAGAATCAGAAAAAAAATCTGTAAATCACTTTCACAAGCTCATGCTAATCACAGACTTGAGCAATATACTCAGCCTGAATTGTAAGGTGTTTCATCAAAGTAATTGATGAAAAAGCAAATTAACAGCAATCAAAATATGTTACAAACTTACACAAGGACAGTCCTCACTTTTTATTGCAAAGCATTTCTGAACACAACACATATTCAGGACCAAAGAAAGACATCAAAACAAACTCTACCTGTCGGTGTCTATCCATGAAAAACCCAGACTTCTTCTATCCACCCATCATATGTTGGAAGGGTTAGCATGTCTCCATCTAAAAGGATGAGGTGCCTAGACAGTAAGGTAGTGAAGGATGTTACAGATATTGAGGTGGTCCTGGTATCGGCTGTTGGAATACCTAACAGGTCTGTTAGATGATTAGAGGAGGTAGAACTATGTTGAGGGTCTGCACGATGGTTTTGATTATGTCTGTCCTGAACTCAGATAATCAAGGACAGATCCGAAAACACGTGGAAGTGGCCCGCCAGGGGCCCCACGCCTATTGCAACCGACACATCTGCAGGGGTTATTTTAGACAGCCTAGTGTTGGTAAAATGAGCTTTATGAAGCAGCTTACAGTGCAAGAGACCATGTCTAACTCTATCTAGGATACCCCTCCATTGGCGGTCTGAAAAAGCAGTACCAAGGGCTGATACCCGGGGTTTTTCAGGGATAGACACCGATTCTGGTGGCCGTTTGGGGATTTGGGGATACAGCTTTTGCACAAAGTGTCCCCTTTGAAATAAATGAAAAAGATGATTCTTTAGCGGGTTATACTTGACTGATAGGATTGTGAATGTTTTCAGGGTTCAAGTGGTTACCCTTTGTTAGACATAGTGACCCAATGTTTTTGAGGCAGATCATTTAATTAGGAGAATGATTACAAACAAATAAAAAATATTCAAACATATTTTTGACCAGAGTCAATCGCAAACAGTTACATTCAGTGCACAACATCTGTCGGTACATGCTTGTCCCGCACCATATCCCAGAATGCTTGAGCGGCTGCATCTACATCATTACTGTATTCATTGACCATAACACCGCATATCAATTCATTTTGCTGCTTATGTCCCTCTCATTTAATGTATGTCTCTTATTTAAAACTGTATCATTAACCCTCTGAACCATTGTGGAAGATGGGGGAATTGGGTTAAACCTCAAGACCCCCTTCAATACAACATTTTTCAACCGCGGTCTACAGTTTTTTTGACCACTTTTCAAAATTGTTAAAAAGGGTCTGAGCAGAATGTGGCGCACGCCTTACAATTCTCCTCTAGGTTCTTGTCTATTATCGTATCCAGAATCCATACCACTACTCCTATAATAAATTGTATAACATTGAGCGGTCTCATGCTTTTGTCCCAGTTGTCTTCCACCGCTGATGATGTCAGTTCTGTAAATCCCTTGTTGACAAGCTTATCAATCTGTGCTGCCATTTCTGGGGTTTGCCATCCATCCCCTGAAACTGAGAATATAAACACATCCAGACTTTGTCCAATTTAAAAACAAAATTAAAACAAAACAAAACACACCAGTACGGTAAACTAGGTACACTCACCATTAAAACTATCAACACTTTTTCGCTTAAGGTTGTCTTGCTTGGTCTCAGGCCCTTCATGATTGTCTCTGAAAGTAGCCGTTGGTGTGCTTAATAGATCGCCGGCCATTATCTGCAACTGTGAGCGTAAACACTTTCAGTCTTTTGCCGCATTTAACCAATAAAACCCGTTGAGATAACTAACTATGAACAATAACTTACCGCTTTTCCAATCCTATTTCATGGTCCTTACTCGCTCTTGACAGTATAGAAAAAACTTTTGGTCAAAAATATTCGTGATATGTTTTCATAGTAGCGGCAATTCTAACGATTCTAAAATACAGTAAAAGATTTAGCATACCTCCAGTTTAGCATTTCCATCGTTGCGTTGAAAGTTGATCGGCAAAGATGCCTGTGTCTGTTTCAAGCTTTCAGATGTATCTGTATTTTGTGCTCGCCACTCGCTCACTTAATAAAGCATGAGGTGGGAGCAGGGATGGATTATGGGTTGTGTGGGCCCCTGGGCAATGTCAGTACGACATTGTGGCATGCGGGGACATATGCAAATATGCCAGACAGCGCTTGGATCGTCGACGCCACATTTTGTTAAAACACATGAGTTCAGCCCTAAAACTTATTGTCTAGTCTATTCACATACAATGTATTAACCATTGTATGAAAACAGCACATTCATGTTAAAGAGAATATTATCTCTAGTTTAAAACGTTAGTAGACAGTGACTATTTTCAGTACGACAGTGCGGCATGCTGGGACATATGCAAATAGGCCAGACAGCGCTTGGATCGTCGACGCCACATTTTGTTAAAACACATTAGTTCAGCCCTAAAACTTATTGTCTAGTCCAGGGGTATTCGACTAAAATTTAAAGAGGTCCAGTTAGAGAGAAAATCTTGAAGCAAAGGTCCAGAAGATCATAATGTCTAACTATTTAATAGTGTGATATATATTTAAGTAGCCTATTAGTTGCATCAACGTTGTATGTAATCAGTACCGGACTGTCAAATCAAATGAATTCAGTACAATTCAAAAAGTTTTGACATTATTTATTGTCACGTGACATAGAACTTCGGCCAGCTGGCTTCAGCTTTACGATTTCAGGTTCTACTGCTAAACCACTACCGAAAAGACTACAAACGCTGCGCCGGTTAAAATAAAAGCGCCCCGTCAGTTTTGAAATAATAACTAAATGTTAAATTTTGGCATCAGTCTTTGGTATCAGAAAGGGGTCAATTTGAGGGGAATGCCTCCGATGGTGAGATGGAGGGGGCAGAGGCTGGTATGGATGTAATGCATATGGTAAATGGAGGTGAGGAGAATGGATGTGAGGTGGGAGTGAATGTGGAGGAGGAGAAAAGCAGAGGGAATGTTTTGGGATATATTGTGTCACAAGGAGGCAGAACATGACTGGAAACTATTCAGGAAGAAGGATGTGAGGAAGAAGAAGAAACTGATGTGGCATTTCAGGAGGCACAAGACACTGAGGATGCCCAGTTGGACAGATGGTGTCCATGTGGCTGGTGTAAGGTGGGGTAGGAGGCTTCTGAACCATGTGTTGGGCTTTAGTGCACTTGTGTATTGTGCTTGTTTGTTACTGTTAGGAATGGCTGAGGCCCGAGGCTTCAGGAACCAGGGAAGGCCATGGAGCTCCAAAACATACAAAACTTTATTGTCCTTGCTCACCAAAATTGCACAAATACAAGTATTAACAATAACAAAAAAAAGAAGTAATCATCAGACAGGCTATACCCTAGCAGACCTTGGATCCATCACCAACTTTAGCCCATTCTCCAGGGTTTATATAGATTTTAACCCCTCCCCTTAGGACAACTAATCTAATAATTATCATCCTCAATACAACACATCCCACATAGACAATTCTAAAATATATTATCTAAAACCACAATTTTATTCAAATTTATTCATAAAACCAACAAAGGCTAAAATATAAATTTTATTGTAATGTGCAAAAATCCCCTCCCCAACCACTTGGTTTAACCCAACAAATTGTGAACACCCTTCCCCTCCCCAATCACACAATTGTCATGGTAACACCCAGCTGGACAATCCTGGATTGAATCCATATCTATTTCAAGGTAGAAGGAAAATACCAAAATGTAATTAAGATATCCGCATCATGATCATCACTGTTTAACTTAATTGGGCAACATTTTATAAACATAACATGCGGTAACTTAACAATACTGTCATGATCCCATCCGTGACAGTTACAAATGAAATAATTAAGCTTATAAACTGCACATACAGTAATATATTTTAAAGGTACGTGTTTATATCACTATCTACATGTAAAGGGAGCAGACACAGGAAAAATGTATTGAAGACCCTTGAAATGATATTTATTCCTGATGTGAAATTGCTGTTTTTGTTTTAGATTCCAAAGTTAACCTTTTATTTAATTTATCCCTTTTTCCCAAAATAAAACGATGCATTTAGTTGTTATCTATATTATTTTGCTTTGGAGTCGGAAGTTCCAAAATCACCAGGTAAGTTAATTGATTTTATGTGTTTTAACTCCTAGACAGATGTAAATGATAAGCCTTAACGTTTATTTTAAAATAATTTATTGTTTGTTTTTTTTTTTTTACTTAAAAACAGGATCCCTCATGGAGCAAGACTTCAAGGGCATTTGTACAATTCACCTGTAACTGGATCTGCAGTCTTTTTCTCCCCACACCCTCTGCTTGTTCTTCTCTTTCTGTCTTCACTCCAGGAGAGCTCCTCAGACGTCTCCAGCCTGTAAATCCTGGGAAATGCCACCTGCCACTCACCCTTGGAGGCGTAGCCCATTCTCAGGATCTCATACGTCACCATTCATCACAGAGTCACAGCACCTGCAAACATCTGGATAAAAGGAAGAGCCCGTTTTTTAAAACTTACACATTAAATTTTCCTCTCATTACCATTTTATTCTTTTAAGTTTCATTATGTTTAATTACATTTAGTATGGATTAAGGGACAGCCAGTCTGGAGGACATACCCCCGGAGGACATGGAGTGGGACCCTCCAGTTCTTGCCCTGAGTCCTATTCTGTGGTGTCAGCCCAGTGACCAGAGTTTCCCCAGCCGAGGAGGTTATCGAAAGAACGCGGGTATGCTACCCAGACTTACCGCCTGATCCCGGCTTGGTCCAAGGGGGTCTTTCGGGGTACCCCATCCATTGGTTCCCGAAAGGAACCACCTGCGGTCTCCTCATGGCACTGGTACTGCCCTGTGCTTTTGTTCTGCAGGGTCCACGGTGTGGTCCGGTTCCTGTCCTGCCTGCCGCTTGGCGTCAGTGTTGATTTCGTTGACGAAAAATTTTCGTCATAGTTTTAGTTAACGACCTTTTTTCTCTGGTGAAAACGAGACGATAACTAAATAAAAAAAACCTCAAAGACTAGAACTATGACGAAAGTTATTGACATTTCTGTCAACAAATAAAAACGAGACTAAAATATTGTCCAAAGACGAGATCCAATCAGAACTACTCTAGTTTGTTGAAGCGGGACGACTTGAATAGACATCCAATCAGAACAAACTCCCGAGAGCGGTGATACGCTCAGATGCACATAATTGTAGGCGATTGATAGACGATCATCGTATGCACCTGGTTTGAAACAGGCTGTTTTTCATGAAATCAACACGACAATATGTCAGAAAGCCAAGCGAAGAGAAGACATATGGACACATTTCCAGTGTAATATTACAGAAAACAAGACGCTTTGTAAGCTACAGTATGTGGAGTCACCATCACTGGTAAAAACACAACGAACTTGAAGCGACACTTGCAAGCGAGTCATCCTGAAATCCACGCGAAGGTAAGCTTGCTAAAGTCACGTTAGCACTAAAATTCCTGCAGATTGTAAAAATAAAATCCATGTCATGACTACCTTTGGTGAGGTGCAACAATCAGCAACTCTGGTTAGTTTAACGAGCTGTAGGTCAGCGTGTTCACTGGGTAATTTCAATATATATATATATATATATATATATAATATTTTATTTTATTAATTGAGAATTGTAAATGTTCAGACAGAGCATGATCCCTGATGCCATTTTCTTTGCACTTTTTCTTTGAAACTGAGTTTCAACAGTTGAAATAAAGATAAAAAATTATTTCTTGTTTTTCTTATTTTGTTATCTCTCTAATTTTTGTATTGCTTTAGTTCTGCACTGCTACTTTCATTTGCTATTTCATTTCATAATATGCAGCTGGTTCAAACAGAATGAGTAAAATCTATGCCAATGTGTATTGCACATTTAAACCTTAATACCATTCCATAGCAAATTGATAATGTTTTTATTTTATGTTCAGAAATACAAGGGAAACTAAAACATGGATTACTGTTTACACTTTATATTTTAGCTGACTAAAACTATTGTAGATTTAGTCGACTAAAATCCTATGATTTTTAGTCGCCTAAAACTAGACTAAATCAAAAACAATTTAGATGACTAAATTATGACTAAAACTAATGACATTTTCGTCAAAAGGCTATGACTAAAACTAAATCAAAATTTGCTCTCAAAATTAACACTCCTTAATTGGCGCCCTCCGGCTCTACCGACCCCTCGCTGTCTACCGATGCCGTTCTTCCCTCGGCTGCCGCAGACGAGAGGAGCTCGTCCTTTCTACAGACCCAGACAGGACTCCGAAGGCCCCCCTGTCCGCGACCCTTCTGCGGCACCCCGGAGCCTGTCAGAGGCCCTGAACTGTTCGCTGTACCTCCCATGCTACCTAGTGTCTTGCCCCTCCTAATACCTCAGTCTTTGTTCTGTAGTCTTGCTTCCCCGTGGCTCTCCCTGGTTTCACCTCTTAGCCCGATTTCACTGTTCCAGCCCCCACTCCAGTCACTCTTGCTTCCCCCTTTAGGTTCCCCCTGGTTCCCTCTACTGGCCCTATTCATGTTGCACGGGTTCCATCGCTTATCTGGTTGTGTCCTGCCCTGTCTGTCCCTGTGCCACCTTTGGTCCTTTTTGGCGCCCAATCCCTCCCTTTGTCTCCTTCTGTTTCCTTTGTTGCCACTTGCCCACTGATACCCGCTGTTCGTCTTTTGGTCCCTAGTCGGCATCCCTGTTTGGTTACCTGACCTGTCATGAGTCGTGTCCTGGCGGTTTGTCTCCCCTGCTGTCCTTGGTTTTGCCCTGGTCTGTGTGTCCCCTTAATGATGCCTTTGCACCTGGAGGCTTGGGGGGGTGTTACTGTCATTTCCTGCCCGTCCTGTCATCCTTACCCTCCAGTTCTTCTCCCTGACGTGGTCCTAACGAGCCACGCTTGGTCTCTATTAGTCTCACCTCATGTTCCTGTCCTACTGTCAGTCACTACCAGCTGCCTTGTGCTTTTCCATTCCTTAGTCTGGTAAAGTGCCCAGGCCAATGTTCTCCAGTTCTGTCCTTGTTGTCTGTTTGCGTCTCTGTGCCCAAGCCTGCCTGTCAATAAAGCTCCCTGCGAAGGGGATTCTGCCCTACAGCTTGCATTCAGGTCCTACTTCCCACCGGTCATGTGACAGAGGAATTCATGGTTAGTGCCAGGCAGAAATTAATAGGCAATCTTTGATTTTGCATCCATTTGCTAACTTGTTGAAGTTATCTGATAGTTCTCTCGATTCCAAAGACATATGATTCTTGTCTGTCCATTATGCATATCCAAAGTTAAAATATATCCTCCTTGTATCTACAGGAATACTTTATCTGCATAGTAAAATAGTATAAATAATTCATGACAAAACAAAGCTTTTGAATTTACTGTACATGATTGGTAGCAAAATCAGAAATGTCAGTGTGGTAAGATCATGTACTTTATATGTCCCAGTGGGAAATTAATTTTCATGCAGCAATGAGGTGCAAAAAGTGCAGAGATACATTCAGTATAGTGTGGCAGGCTTTCACCACGCTCTGCAGCACTTTTCAGTCCCTGGTTCAGCAGCTGCCAGGATGTTATGCTGCTTCGGAGGATGGACTCCACAGCACACCTGTTTGCGAGGATTGTAGGTAACATGCAGGCCTTCCTCAGACAGCTAAGGGAGTAAAGGTGATGATGGGCCTTCTCCATAGCAGCTGCAGCGAGCTGTGCCACTTAAGGCCAGCGGTGAGGGTGACTCTGAGCAGTTTAATGCTACTGACCCTTATACAGGTTCCCTAATAGTATAAATGGGAGTGTGACCCACCTCCTGCTTACAGAAGCTAATGACTATTTCCTTAGTCTCGCTGACATTCAGAGAGTGTTTGTTGCCCTGATACCACTCTGGCAGGCGCCTTACCCCCTCCCTGTAGGCCCACTGATGAATCTTCTGGACTATTTCAAATGCAATTGCAATACAATAAGGTCTTTTACCAGCTGCTTACAGCGATGGGTGGCACAGTGGCTCATAGCTGAAGGGTTGGGGATTTGAATTTGGCCTCTTCTCTGTGTGTCTGTTGTTAGTTTTAGTTAGGGTTAAGAACATAAGAAATTTACAAACGAGAGGAGGCCATTCGGCCCATCAAGCTCGTTTGGGGAGAACTTAGCTAATAGCTCAGAGTTGTTAAAATCTTATCTAGCTCTGATTTAAAGGAACCCATGGTTTTAGCTTCCGCTACACGAGCAGGAAGACTATTCCATACTCTGACTACACGCTGTGTAAAGAAGTGCTTCCTGAAATTTGTTTTAAAATGTTCTCCCGCTAATTTCCACTTATGGCCACGAGTTCTAGTATTTAGACTAATATTGAAATAGTCATTTGGCTGAACAGCATCCAGACCCGTTAGAATCTTATAGACCTGAATCATATCCCCCCTTAGTCTCCTTTGCTCAAGGCTGAACAGATTCAGTTCCGCTAACCTCTCCTCATAAGACATTCCTCTAAGACCAGGAATCATTCTCGTAGCTCTTCGTTGCACCTTTTCTAAGGCAGCAATGTCCTTCTTGAGGTATGGTGACCAAACCTGCACACAGTATTCTAGGTGGGGTCTTACCAAGGAATTATATAAGTGTAACATCACCTCCCTTGACTTAAACTCCACACATCTAGAGATATAACCCAACATTCTGTTCGCCTTTTTTATTGCTTCCCCACACTGGCGAGAGTGGGACATGGAAGCATCAATATACATACCGAGATCTTTCTCGTAATCAGCTACCTTTATTTCAGTGGAACCCATAAAATATCTGTACTTTATATTTCTAAAAGTTAGTTCCCTGTAAGAAGCAGGGAGACTAGGGATGTCCTGGGGTGAGGTGAAGTCCAGGGCTGAGCCTGCTAGCTGCTAAGTGACATTTATTTACCATTAACCTGTGATCACGTAGAAGGTGTGAATGGCCTAAAACAGCTACTCAGTGGCGTTTCATCTTCATTTTCTGCAAGACATCTTTGGAGGTATGTTTTGGTCATTTCCTTGCTGTCAGAATAAAGTAATGTCCGAAGCAGGTCAGGTAGACATGACATTTGATCAATGAGAAGGGACCTTTTAATTGGGATTTTTGTGTGTTACATACAGGTACAGTATTAGACACACAGAATATCAACTTGAATGTAACAAATGACCATTTAAGACAGAGAATACATTCAGTAACCTGAATGTGACCTTCATTACGAGACATGCAGCGAGTTGAAGGTGCAGTGTTATATATGATATTGTAATTAAAGATATTCAAGTTATGATGGTGTACAAAAACACTTAAAGGTAATGAAAATAAATTCAGCTTTAGCAATTTGATGATGCTCCCACTTTAATTACTAAAAAGTATCAATATTGGTATCGGCGATACTGGCCCTGTATTTTCTTGTTATCAGATCGATACCAAATCTTGTAGTATCGCACACCACTATTTGGCAGAACTGAGACTGCTTACTAGTATTTTTCATTTTACAGTACTGGGCTTGGGTACCTTGAAGTAAGAACATGTACTACCTTAGGGTATGACCGGCTTGTTATAAACTATTGAATCATCATGTTTACTATTGGGCTTATTGTAGTTGGGTGGAGCTAACTTTCCAAGTTGAAGGAAGGAAGTTTGAAGCGCCACTTGCTAGATATTGAAACTTTGCTGCAGCCACAGTACGGATCAAAGCTTTGCTTTTTTCAGCCATGGACCCCAGTGAAATTATTCTGGAGCATCCTGAAAATGGAACCTCCTACCGCTTAGGAAAGCTTTTAGGAGAGGTACCTGCAATAAATGTGTAGCAACATAAGACTTATTTCTAACTCACAGGAAAAGAAAATGTCCATGTATTAATTTGTCACAAAAGTCTGCTTGAATGTGGTGACCCAGAACTAGAGATGGTAAATATTCTTTATGCAGCAGTTGATAATATATTGCTGTTTTTTAGGGTGGTTTCGGCAAATGCTACGAAATGACAGAATGCTCCACAAACAAGACCTACGCCATGAAGCTTCTGAGCCTAGTGGGAGACTCCAGATCCTTGCTGTGGCACAACGTGAGTAGTATAAATTGAGCTTGATGCCCGACATCCATGCAGTTGAATTGCATTTCCCTTGTACTTAGTGGGGTGGTGTGTCTGCTGTTTCTCTCAGATTATGCACGAAATTGATATCATGAAAAATCTGTGTCACAAGCACGTTGTCAAGTTCTCCCACGATTTGGAAGATGAGGACTTCATATGCATCTTTATGGAGCTGTGCAGTACGGAGGTGAGACCGCGTTGTATGTGCCCTTTGCAGGCAGTTTATGAAGCTCAGTCACCTTAACTTGTGTTGCTCTTCCCACCTTTTTCAGTCTCTCGAACACATCTTGAGAGCTCGAGGAACACTGACATACCCTGAAGTGAGGTACTACCTGCGACAGCTGGCATTAGCGCTGAAGTACATCCACAGAAAAGGCATTCTCCACAGAGACATCAAACTGGGTATGTGTACATGCTTGCACACTTTGTTAAATCCTCCGTATATTAATGTTGGCTTTTTGCAGGGTGTTGGCAGTTGTATGTAGCAGTTCATTTGGATTTCTGTGTAGTATTATCTCTGCAGATAGTTAATGTCTACTGTCTATTGGGTGAAGTATTTATAGACTGGATACAATGGCCTTGGTCTTTCAGAGAATCTCTTTATCAATGAGGAGATGGAACTGAAAGTGGGCGATTTTGGATTGGCGGCCTGGATGGAGCCAGTTGGGCAAAGAAAGAAGTAGGTCCTTTTTTCTTAAATTATCTTGAATCTTTCAAGTTGAAAATAGATGTGGAGTGTTTCCATCTTCCTTTTGTGTGCATCATAGAACTTTTTGTGGAACCCTGGACTACATTGCTCTAGAGGTTTGGAACGGAGAAGGACACGGACCAGAATCAGACATTTGGGCACTGGGCTGTGTCGTGTATGTATCTGTACATCTGCATGGCAAAAGGTCTTATGCTCCTTTTTGACTGTCTGAAATGTGCCCCGTTATAGCATTTTCTTCAAAAATGTCAAAAACACCATTATTTATTCTGTCAGCCCAGATATGCACTGCTGGTTGGAAAATTACCTTTTTGGGGTCAGGATATGGAGGAGACCTATTGGCGTGTCACAGAGGTGCAATACTCTCTGCCCAAGAGTCTGTCAGCAGCAGCCCAAAAGCTGATTTCTGGGATCTTCAGAAAGAATCCACGTGATCACCTCACGTTGTATCAGATCCTCCAGCATGAGTTTCTGACAGAGGTAAGCATGTTTATAAGCTGTTACGCTGTGGATGACTTGCCTCCTGTAGAACTGAGTTGCTTAATGGAAACATCTTAAACTCTATTCTAGGGCTTCACTCCTGCCAAACTGCCACCTAGCAGCTGTGTAACGGTGCCACAGTTGAAGCCATCTTACCCAGTAAAGGGGTGGTTCATCAGGAAGGCTCAGTATCGCTATCAAAGGAGGACACCCAAAGATGAGCTCCATCAATGCAAACTCATGCAGTCCAAGATCTGTCAATTCATCTAGGTCAGACACCCAACTTGGCATCTCCATACTTTCTTGCAGTTGCTAAGCCTTCACGCAAGGGGGCACGTGACCACTGCAGGGTGAAGAACATGAGCAAAGTTCAGAAGATTCCTCATTCTGGTGTATCAAAGGATACCCCTTCAGCCAGTGTTCAGCAGAATGCAAACAGGCTGCTGAACACAAAACCACTGAAAGTCCCAGCCAAGAAGGGGTCCAGGAAGTCACCTGCGTGGGCCTTTAATCAGGTCACCAACAGACCACTCGTCACCTGGGCACTGGATTGGACAAGGAAGTCCAGTTCACCCTGTTTTTGCTGGGTCGCCAACACAGATTTGCGCAGGCCTCGCAGATGAGCCACTCTCACACAGACACCCACATTCACCAGACAGACTGACCTGGGACCTGTACCCTCTGTGCCCTGCCCCGGTGCCCACCCCCCAGAGGCTAGCATGCCCAGGGGCTCCCAGAGCAACACCCTAGCCAGTCCCACATGGGAAGGGGCGCCCAGGAGGACACAGGCCACCCCGGCATGGACGAGGCCCCCACCCCAGCAGCAGGCCACCCCGCACCCGCGAGACCCTGGCCATTCGGCCAGGACCAGCGCCCCACGCCCAGGCCCCCCAACGCCCACCGGGTAGACGCCCCCAGCCCCCCCCACCCCAGGGCCGACCCACAACCCCCAGCCCAGGAACCACAGGCCCCCAGCACCACGGGGCCACCGACGCCCACATCCCCCGGAGCCCCCCCACCATCCAAGGGACACAAGGAACGACGAAGTCACGACCCCGCACACCCACTAAGTGATGGAATCAATTATTGGGGACCAGAGTGAGTTGAAATTGGCCAATTGATTCTTGGAGGAAGCAGACATTCGTTCCATACTAATGTGGTACAACAAGAGACCCTTGTATTGACTAATACTCAAATTGTTTTTTGATTTCCAATTTATAAGAATAGTTTTCTTGGCGATGCACAAGGCAATGAGAACCATTTGTGTTCTAACTGTTCCTTAGGAGTTCCTCACTCCTAAGGAACCCCATAATGTAGTCGAAGAGTTCTACTGTTGCTGCGTCTCTTTCTGGCAATTCCTCCGCCACCTCATCTTTACAGGATGCTGCAAGGCGATACAGGACCTCCGTGTCTGCAGCACGGATCAACGGGAGCAGTTGACTCTGGATGTCGTCACACTTCTCGAAGAGTAGTCATTGTTGTCCGCGAAATCTGTCAGGTGATCGATTCAATAAAAAAATCTGAATCCCACAATTCTTAGGTTAGCATTCGCAGGACCATGCTAATCCCGGGCGAGCCCCCAAATTTGTAACCAACCTAGCTGCAAGGCTAGGCCAGTGTACTCCAAAAAGAAATAAGGGGACAGAGTTCTGTGTTGGGAGAGAAAAACAGGACATGTTTAAGCAACAGTGCTTCCGTGCAGGATTTTTTCAAAATCATTTCTCAAACTTAGAAACAGCTTAATACAAAAAAAAGAAAATGCAATATATCTGCACAACAGTATGTAAATATTGAAATACTGTAATAGATGTGTAAGCATTAATCACATTTCAATTATTATGAAAAGTTTACAATAACCCTCTGGTGCAATCAATAACACGTGTTCACAATTCAAACGATAAAACACACACACACACACACACACACACACACACACACACACACACACACACACACACACACACACACACACACACACACACACATACAAAGCGAGAGAGAGAGACCGAAATGGGGCTGCGTTTCTTTCTCGCACTGACCCATTCACAAAGGATAAAATAAACCTACACTACAGATGGTACAATCAACGAGGCGTACAAAAACACAAATATAAGTTTTCCTATTAAGGAATAAACCCATTTATTTAAAGGCTGCATTGTATCGTGGTCTTTTGTACTTAAAACAAACTCCCGCGCCCAGCTAACCATGCTATATAGAACTAAGCGGATGGCTTGTTACCGCTAACTACCGTTTAGCATTTCCTGAAGGAAAAGATATATTTCTGGCTTTAAACAACAACTCGGTACAGATTAATAAAACAAAATAAATAGGAATGGTATTTACACCTGATATTGGGCATATATGAGTATTAAACCCAGATATTCCCTAACCTGTGTTGGGAGGGGGAAAAAAACAGCATACGTTTAAGCAACAGTGCTGCCGTGCAGGATCTAGTCAAGATGAATTTCCCGCCCAGGATTATATATACCCAACACTCGTAGTCCAGCGCCCCCCATCGGTAGGGAGTCTGAACTGAACACGGAGGAGAAAAGCAAGGAGAAAGAAAATTTAATAAAATAAAATAAAATATAATAGTTTGTATGTATAATGTATAATATAATAGAGTTTGTATATAATAAATCACATAATAAACATTACTTAAACTTTTGTTACTTTTTTAGCCCGGTCTGATTTAATGGAAAAAGCGCACATTCGAACGATGTTGTGTAAAATGAGTTAGCACGTTAGATTTGTTTACAGAAAAATATCTAAATTCACTATAACAGGGTGAACAGACAGTCTTATTAACTACGCCCTCTCTCTGGTGTTGGCGTAATTTATCGGGAAGCCACAATTAGCTCTGCAGAGCCTCTTTGCGACCGCGAAATTGTGAGAATTCAGTTGCATTAAAGCAGGCTGACCAGAACATACTGTAGAAATAACATAATAATTGCTAATAACAGGAAGAATGACAATGGATCTTTACACTTTCCAATAAATCAAATTTATTAGCTTCATATGTAAACACACCATTTATAATTATATACATCCATAATGCGCCATATCATATACATGTATGGTATAATAAAGGTGAAATAAATGTCAACCAATAAGAGAAAATAAATAATGACTAGTTTTTCCATTTCCAATTTTGTGCTCAAATCAAACATGGAAAAAAATCATATAACAAGCAATAACAACATTTCACTTCCTTCTCAAACCTCTTTGAAAAGTTCCCCTGCAGCCCAGCTGTCTGCTAGCGGCAACAGTACCAGGAATCCTAGACCAATAATATAGATGGCTGCCGCACTTCTGCTGTGGGTTTTGTATTCGTATTGCGGCTTTTGCATTGTGTGACCCATCTGGACCACCGTAGAATTTAATATAAAATGACAAATTATTGAGATTAAATAATTAAAATTGAATATGGGTAACCTTATAACATGGTTGTTCAAATCAAACCTTTTTTTTGCAGAATTGGTTGTCAAAGTCACTCAGATCTGTACCCTTGCCTTTTTTCCTGCCAACATTTTTATGGGCTGGGCATCACTGGTGTCAATTGTATGCACTGCCAGCCAGGTTCTACCCAGATCTGCCTCACTGGTACTAAACACTGTGGCATGCTGATATAACGTCGCCCAAACAGCATGGACCTCAGAGACACTAAGCTGACAGAGTTCAGTACCGGTCCACTGTATCTGGTCGCCCTATGCTGGCTATGGGTAGCTACCCTCCCCACCTCGATATAAGCCACCAGCGAACCCACTTTCATCCCCCCGGTGAAGAATACGGTCCTCTTCTGTCACAATCACCCAAATCCCTTTATTCACACGACACACCACTCGTGCAATCAGGACATCACACTGACCAGTTAGTGATGCTGCAGGTTCCAACATACCCCACCAGAGGGCTGTCAGCAATGAAATTCACATGGCGACTTTTTATTTGGCCAAGCAGTGTATTATGCCAACATCTCTTATTGTCATTCAGAGATACACGGGTTAGTGCACAACAGAACGAAATTGCGTTGCATTATTTTGCTCAACATCAGCCTGGCAGAGTGTGTAATAAATATATATAAAAAGATGTATATATAAATATATAAATAGGAGCAGAGTACAAGTACCACAATTTAGCAGCAAAAAACACAGTGTACATCACCACAAGACATAGTGCAAGACAGTAGACAGTGCAAGACACAGTGCAAGTTCTTGAAAAGTGACATGTGCATGGATGGAGAGACACGGAGTGTGGGGGAGTGGGGTGTAGGGGAGGGGCTGTTATGAGTTCAGGAGTCTGATGGCTTGAGGAATGAAACTGTTGCAGAATCTGGCTGTTCTGGTCTTAATACTGCAAAGCCTCTTCCCCGAAGGCAGCAGGGAGAACAGACCGTGGTGCGGGTGGGTGGAATCCCCGATGATGTCACGGGCTCTCCTCAGACAGCGTTTAAGTGCAATGTCCTGGATGGATGGAGGAGAAGTCCCGATGATCCTCTCTGCAGTCCTCACCACTCTCTGCAGCAATTTTCTGTCTGAGGCTTTTGAGCTGCCAAACCAGATGGAGATACAGCTGGTTAGCACGCTCTCTAGTGGTTATAATTTCAATATTTTGTTGAATGCATCATACATAGGGGCTGGACAAAATAATGGAAACACCACATAAAATTGACTGACTTTGAAGTAATAGTAAAAATGCACACTTAGTCAGTTGAGTCATATTAGGTGTTTGCTATGGTGTAAACACTGTAACTAGGGATTATGGTGTCAAGAGATCTAATGATGATCAAGGCATTTTGGAGCCCAGTATCTGGGGGCTGGGAGCTCCAGCAGTATAGTGACCCTAAGGATCCCAGGAATGCCAGGACAGGAATCTTTGGACGGCTCTGGAGTGGCCAGTGGAGAGTCCCGGTGTGGATCCTGCAGTGATGGCAAAACTAGTAATTGTGAGAAAAGTTTAGAGGTGGATATTAAGCTAACTACTAATAATTTAATTCAAGCT
>NW_027326271.1:0-31407 GCF_048594095.1 Paramormyrops kingsleyae | reverse complement strand
GAAAACAACTCAGAATGTCAAGTTATAATGAAATCTTCATTTGTGTTTGTTTGTCATGATTTCTTCACGAAAACACGTTTTTTCTATAATAACTCTTTAGGAAGCGAGGAGATGAAAACAACTCAGAATGTCAAGTTATAATGAAATCTTCATTTTGTGTTAGTTTGTCATGATTTCTTCACGAAAACACGTTTTCTATAATGTTAGGTTGAACTCTATAGGGGAAGCGCAGGTTTCATGAAAACAACTCAGAATGTCAAGTTATAATGAAATCTTCATTTTGTGTTAGTTTGTCATGATTTCTTCACGAAAACACGTTTTCTATAATGGTAGGTTGAACTCTTATAGGGGAAGCGCAGGTTTCATGAAAACAACTCAGAATGTCAAGTTATAATGAAATCTTCATTTTGTGTTAGTTTGTCATGATTTCTTCACGAAAACACGTTTTCCTATAATGTTAGGTCGAACTCTTGTAGGGGAAGCGCAGGTTTCATGAAAACAACTCAGAATGTCAAGTTATAATGAAATCTTCATTTTGTGTTAGTTTGTCATGATTTCTTCACGAAAACACGTTTTCCTATAATGGTAGGTTCGAACTCTTGTAGGGGAAGCGCAGGTTTCATGAAAACAACTCAGAATGTCAAGTTATAATGAAATCTTCATTTTGTGTTAGTTTGTCATGATTTCTTCACGAAAACACGTTTTCCTATAATGGTAGGTTGAACTCTTATAGGGGAAGCGCAGGTTTCATGAAAACAACTCAGAATGTCAAGTTATAATGAAATCTTCATTTTGTGTTAGTTTGTCATGATTTCTTCACGAAAACACGTTTTCCTATAATGGTAGGTCGAACTCTTGTAGGGGAAGCGCAGGTTTCATGAAAACAACTCAGAATGTCAAGTTATAATGAAATCTTCATTTTGTGTTAGTTTGTCATGATTTCTTCACGAAAACACGTTTTCCTATAATGGTAGGTTGAACTCTTAGTAGGGGAAGCGCAGGTTTCATGAAAACAACTCAGAATGTCAAGTTATAATGAAATCTTCATTTTGTGTTAGTTTGTCATGATTTCTTCACGAAAACACGTTTTCCTATAATGGTAGGTCGAACTCTTGTAGGGGAAGCGCAGGTTTCATGAAAACAACTCAGAATGTCAAGTTATAATGAAATCTTCATTTTGTGTTAGTTTGTCATGATTTCTTCACGAAAACACGTTTTCCTATAATGGTAGGTTGAACTCTAGTAGGGGAAGCGCAGGTTTCATGAAAACAACTCAGAATGTCAAGTTATAATGAAATCTTCATTTTGTGTTAGTTTGTCATGATTTCTTCACGAAAACACGTTTTCCTATAATGGTAGGTTGAACTCTAGTAGGGGAAGCGCAGGTTTCATGAAAACAACTCAGAATGTCAAGTTATAATGAAATCTTCATTTTGTGTTAGTTTGTCATGATTTCTTCACGAAAACACGTTTTCCTATAATGGTAGGTTGAACTCTAGTAGGGGAAGCGCAGGTTTCATGAAAACAACTCAGAATGTCAAGTTATAATGAAATCTTCATTTTGTGTTAGTTTGTCATGATTTCTTCACGAAAACACGTTTTCCTATAATGGTAGGTTGAACTCTAGTAGGGGAAGCGCAGGTTTCATGAAAACAACTCAGAATGTCAAGTTATAATGAAATCTTCATTTTGTGTTAGTTTGTCATGATTTCTTCACGAAAACACGTTTTCCTATAATGGTAGGTTGAACTCTAGTAGGGGAAGCGCAGGTTTCATGAAAACAACTCAGAATGTCAAGTTATAATGAAATCTTCATTTTGTGTTAGTTTGTCATGATTTCTTCACGAAAACACGTTTTTCTATGATGGTAGGTCGAACTCTTGTAGGGGAAGCGCAGGTTTCATGAAAACAACTCAGAATGTCAAGTTATAATGAAATCTTCATTTTGTGTTAGTTTGTCATGATTTCTTCACGAAAACACGTTTTCCTATAATGGTAGGTCGAACTCTTGTAGGGGAAGCGCAGGTTTCATGAAAACAACTCAGAATGTCAAGTTATAATGAAATCTTCATTTTGTGTTAGTTTGTCATGATTTCTTCACGAAAACACGTTTTCCTATAATGGTAGGTCGAACTCTTGTAGGGGAAGCGCAGGTTTCATGAAAACAACTCAGAATGTCAAGTTATAATGAAATCTTCATTTTGTGTTAGTTTGTCATGATTTCTTCACGAAAACACGTTTTCCTATAATGGTAGGTCGAACTCTTGTAGGGGAAGCGCAGGTTTCATGAAAACAACTCAGAATGTCAAGTTATAATGAAATCTTCATTTTGTGTTAGTTTGTCATGATTTCTTCACGAAAACACGTTTTTCTATGATGGTAGGTCGAACTCTTGTAGGGGAAGCGCAGGTTTCATGAAAACAACTCAGAATGTCAAGTTATAATGAAATCTTCATTTTGTGTTAGTTTGTCATGATTTCTTCACGAAAACACGTTTTCCTATAATGGTAGGTCGAACTCTTGTAGGGGAAGCGCAGGTTTCATGAAAACAACTCAGAATGTCAAGTTATAATGAAATCTTCATTTTGTGTTAGTTTGTCATGATTTCTTCACGAAAACACGTTTTTCTATAATGGTAGGTTGAACTCTTGTAGGGGAAACGCAGGTTTCATGAAAACAACTCAGAATGTCAAGTTATAATGAAATCTTCACTTTGTGTTAGTTTGTCATGATTTCTTCACGAAAACACGTTTTCCTATAATGGTAGGTCGAACTCTTGTAGGGGAAGCGCAGGTTTCATGAAAACAACTCAGAATGTCAAGTTATAATGAAATCTTCATTTTGTGTTAGTTTGTCATGATTTCTTCACGAAAACACGTTTTCCTATAATGGTAGGTTGAACTCTTATAGGGGAAGCGCAGGTTTCATGAAAACAACTCAGAATGTCAAGTTATAATGAAATCTTCATTTTGTGTTAGTTTGTCATGATTTCTTCACGAAAACACGTTTTCCTATAATGGTAGGTCGAACTCTTATAGGGGAAGCGCAGGTTTCATGAAAACAACTCAGAATGTCAAGTTATAATGAAATCTTCATTTTGTGTTAGTTTGTCATGATTTCTTCACGAAAACACGTTTTCCTATAATGGTAGGTCGAACTCTTATAGGGGAAGCGCAGGTTTCATGAAAACAACTCAGAATGTCAAGTTATAATGAAATCTTCATTTTGTGTTAGTTTGTCATGATTTCTTCACGAAAACACGTTTTCCTATAATGGTAGGTCGAACTCTTGTAGGGGAAGCGCAGGTTTCATGAAAACAACTCAGAATGTCAAGTTATAATGAAATCTTCATTTTGTGTTAGTTTGTCATGATTTCTTCACGAAAACACGTTTTTCTATGATGGTAGGTCGAACTCTTGTAGGGGAAGCGCAGGTTTCATGAAAACAACTCAGAATGTCAAGTTATAATGAAATCTTCATTTTGTGTTAGTTTGTCATGATTTCTTCACGAAAACACGTTTTTCTATGATGGTAGGTCGAACTCTTGTAGGGGAAGCGCAGGTTTCATGAAAACAACTCAGAATGTCAAGTTATAATGAAATCTTCATTTTGTGTTAGTTTGTCATGATTTCTTCACGAAAACACGTTTTCCTATAATGGTAGGTCGAACTCTTGTAGGGGAAGCGCAGGTTTCATGAAAACAACTCAGAATGTCAAGTTATAATGAAATCTTCATTTTGTGTTAGTTTGTCATGATTTCTTCACGAAAACACGTTTTTCTATAATGGTAGGTTGAACTCTTATAGGGGAAGCGCAGGTTTCATGAAAACAACTCAGAATGTCAAGTTATAATGAAATCTTCATTTTGTGTTAGTTTGTCATGATTTCTTCACGAAAACACGTTTTCCTATAATGGTAGGTCGAACTCTTGTAGGGGAAGCGCAGGTTTCATGAAAACAACTCAGAATGTCAAGTTATAATGAAATCTTCATTTTGTGTTAGTTTGTCATGATTTCTTCACGAAAACACGTTTTCCTATAATGGTAGGTCGAACTCTTGTAGAGGAAGCGCAGGTTTCATGAAAACAACTCAGAATGTCAAGTTATAATGAAATCTTCATTTTGTGTTAGTTTGTCATGATTTCTTCACGAAAACACGTTTTCCTATAATGTTAGGTCGAACTCTTGTAGGGGAAGCGCAGGTTTCATGAAAACCACTCAGAATGTCAAGTTATAATGAAATCTTCATTTTGTGTTAGTTTGTCATGATTTCTTCACGAAAACACGTTTTCCTATAATGTTAGGTCGAACTCTTGTAGGGGAAGCGCAGGTTTCATGAAAACCACTCAGAATGTCAAGTTATAATGAAATCTTCATTTTGTGTTAGTTTGTCATGATTTCTTCACGAAAACACGTTTTCCTATAATGGTAGGTTGAACTCTTGTAGGGGAAGCGCAGGTTTCATGAAAACAACTCAGAATGTCAAGTTATAATGAAATCTTCATTTTGTGTTAGTTTGTCATGATTTCTTCACGAAAACACGTTTTCCTATAATGGTAGGTTGAACTCTTGTAGGGGAAACGCAGGTTTCATGAAAACAACTCAGAATGTCAAGTTATAATGAAATCTTCATTTTGTGTTAGTTTGTCATGATTTCTTCACGAAAACACGTTTTCCTATAATGGTAGGTCGAACTCTTGTAGGGGAAGCGCAGGTTTCATGAAAACAACTCAGAATGTCAAGTTATAATGAAATCTTCATTTTGTGTTAGTTTGTCATGATTTCTTCACGAAAACACGATTTCCTATAATGGTAGGTCGAACTCTTGTAGGGGAAGCGCAGGTTTCATGAAAACAACTCAGAATGTCAAGTTATAATGAAATCTTCATTTTGTGTTAGTTTGTCATGATTTCTTCACGAAAACACGTTTTCCTATAATGGTAGGTCGAACTCTTGTAGGGGAAGCGCAGGTTTCATGAAAACAACTCAGAATGTCAAGTTATAATGAAATCTTCATTTTGTGTTAGTTTGTCATGATTTCTTCACGAAAACACGTTTTTCTATGATGGTAGGTCGAACTCTTGTAGGGGAAGCGCAGGTTTCATGAAAACAACTCAGAATGTCAAGTTATAATGAAATCTTCATTTTGTGTTAGTTTGTCATGATTTCTTCACGAAAACACGTTTTCCTATAATGGTAGGTCGAACTCTTGTAGGGGAAGCGCAGGTTTCATGAAAACAACTCAGAATGTCAAGTTATAATGAAATCTTCATTTTGTGTTAGTTTGTCATGATTTCTTCACGAAAACACGTTTTTCTATAATGGTAGGTTGAACTCTTGTAGGGGAAACGCAGGTTTCATGAAAACAACTCAGAATGTCAAGTTATAATGAAATCTTCACTTTGTGTTAGTTTGTCATGATTTCTTCACGAAAACACGTTTTCCTATAATGGTAGGTCGAACTCTTGTAGGGGAAGCGCAGGTTTCATGAAAACAACTCAGAATGTCAAGTTATAATGAAATCTTCATTTTGTGTTAGTTTGTCATGATTTCTTCACGAAAACACGTTTTCCTATAATGGTAGGTTGAACTCTTATAGGGGAAGCGCAGGTTTCATGAAAACAACTCAGAATGTCAAGTTATAATGAAATCTTCATTTTGTGTTAGTTTGTCATGATTTCTTCACGAAAACACGTTTTCCTATAATGGTAGGTCGAACTCTTATAGGGGAAGCGCAGGTTTCATGAAAACAACTCAGAATGTCAAGTTATAATGAAATCTTCATTTTGTGTTAGTTTGTCATGATTTCTTCACGAAAACACGTTTTCCTATAATGGTAGGTCGAACTCTTATAGGGGAAGCGCAGGTTTCATGAAAACAACTCAGAATGTCAAGTTATAATGAAATCTTCATTTTGTGTTAGTTTGTCATGATTTCTTCACGAAAACACGTTTTTCTATGATGGTAGGTCGAACTCTTGTAGGGGAAGCGCAGGTTTCATGAAAACAACTCAGAATGTCAAGTTATAATGAAATCTTCATTTTGTGTTAGTTTGTCATGATTTCTTCACGAAAACACGTTTTCCTATAATGGTAGGTCGAACTCTTGTAGGGGAAGCGCAGGTTTCATGAAAACAACTCAGAATGTCAAGTTATAATGAAATCTTCATTTTGTGTTAGTTTGTCATGATTTCTTCACGAAAACACGTTTTTCTATAATGGTAGGTTGAACTCTTATAGGGGAAGCGCAGGTTTCATGAAAACAACTCAGAATGTCAAGTTATAATGAAATCTTCATTTTGTGTTAGTTTGTCATGATTTCTTCACGAAAACACGTTTTCCTATAATGGTAGGTCGAACTCTTGTAGGGGAAGCGCAGGTTTCATGAAAACAACTCAGAATGTCAAGTTATAATGAAATCTTCATTTTGTGTTAGTTTGTCATGATTTCTTCACGAAAACACGTTTTCCTATAATGGTAGGTCGAACTCTTGTAGAGGAAGCGCAGGTTTCATGAAAACAACTCAGAATGTCAAGTTATAATGAAATCTTCATTTTGTGTTAGTTTGTCATGATTTCTTCACGAAAACACGTTTTCCTATAATGTTAGGTCGAACTCTTGTAGGGGAAGCGCAGGTTTCATGAAAACCACTCAGAATGTCAAGTTATAATGAAATCTTCATTTTGTGTTAGTTTGTCATGATTTCTTCACGAAAACACGTTTTCCTATAATGGTAGGTCGAACTCTTGTAGAGGAAGCGCAGGTTTCATGAAAACAACTCAGAATGTCAAGTTATAATGAAATCTTCATTTTGTGTTAGTTTGTCATGATTTCTTCACGAAAACACGTTTTCCTATAATGTTAGGTCGAACTCTTGTAGGGGAAGCGCAGGTTTCATGAAAACCACTCAGAATGTCAAGTTATAATGAAATCTTCATTTTGTGTTAGTTTGTCATGATTTCTTCACGAAAACACGTTTTCCTATAATGGTAGGTTGAACTCTTGTAGGGGAAGCGCAGGTTTCATGAAAACAACTCAGAATGTCAAGTTATAATGAAATCTTCATTTTGTGTTAGTTTGTCATGATTTCTTCACGAAAACACGTTTTCCTATAATGGTAGGTTGAACTCTTGTAGGGGAAACGCAGGTTTCATGAAAACAACTCAGAATGTCAAGTTATAATGAAATCTTCACTTTGTGTTAGTTTGTCATGATTTCTTCACGAAAACACGTTTTCCTATAATGGTAGGTCGAACTCTTGTAGGGGAAGCGCAGGTTTCATGAAAACAACTCAGAATGTCAAGTTATAATGAAATCTTCATTTTGTGTTAGTTTGTCATGATTTCTTCACGAAAACACGTTTTCCTATAATGGTAGGTTGAACTCTTGTAGGGGAAACGCAGGTTTCATGAAAACAACTCAGAATGTCAAGTTATAATGAAATCTTCACTTTGTGTTAGTTTGTCATGATTTCTTCACGAAAACACGTTTTCCTATAATGGTAGGTCGAACTCTTGTAGGGGAAGCGCAGGTTTCATGAAAACAACTCAGAATGTCAAGTTATAATGAAATCTTCATTTTGTGTTAGTTTGTCATGATTTCTTCACGAAAACACGTTTTCCTATAATGGTAGGTTGAACTCTTATAGGGGAAGCGCAGGTTTCATGAAAACAACTCAGAATGTCAAGTTATAATGAAATCTTCATTTTGTGTTAGTTTGTCATGATTTCTTCACGAAAACACGTTTTCCTATAATGGTAGGTCGAACTCTTGTAGGGGAAGCGCAGGTTTCATGAAAACAACTCAGAATGTCAAGTTATAATGAAATCTTCATTTTGTGTTAGTTTGTCATGATTTCTTCACGAAAACACGTTTTCCTATAATGGTAGGTTGAACTCTAGTAGGGGAAGCGCAGGTTTCATGAAAACAACTCAGAATGTCAAGTTATAATGAAATCTTCATTTTGTGTTAGTTTGTCATGATTTCTTCACGAAAACACGTTTTCCTATAATGGTAGGTCGAACTCTTGTAGGGGAAGCGCAGGTTTCATGAAAACAACTCAGAATGTCAAGTTATAATGAAATCTTCATTTTGTGTTAGTTTGTCATGATTTCTTCACGAAAACACGTTTTCCTATAATGGTAGGTCGAACTCTTGTAGGGGAAGCGCAGGTTTCATGAAAACAACTCAGAATGTCAAGTTATAATGAAATCTTCATTTTGTGTTAGTTTGTCATGATTTCTTCACGAAAACACGTTTTCCTATAATGGTAGGTCGAACTCTTGTAGGGGAAGCGCAGGTTTCATGAAAACAACTCAGAATGTCAAGTTATAATGAAATCTTCATTTTGTGTTAGTTTGTCATGATTTCTTCACGAAAACACGTTTTCCTATAATGTTAGGTCGAACTCTTGTAGGGGAAGCGCAGGTTTCATGAAAACAACTCAGAATGTCAAGTTATAATGAAATCTTCATTTTGTGTTAGTTTGTCATGATTTCTTCACGAAAACACGTTTTTCTATAATGGTAGGTTGAACTCTTATAGGGGAAGCGCAGGTTTCATGAAAACAACTCAGAATGTCAAGTTATAATGAAATCTTCATTTTGTGTTAGTTTGTCATGATTTCTTCACGAAAACACGTTTTCCTATAATGGTAGGTCGAACTCTTGTAGGGGAAGCGCAGGTTTCATGAAAACAACTCAGAATGTCAAGTTATAATGAAATCTTCATTTTGTGTTAGTTTGTCAGGATTTCTTCACGAAAACACGTTTTCCTATAATGGTAGGTTGAACTCTTGTAGGGGAAGCGCAGGTTTCATGAAAACAACTCAGAATGTCGTTATAATGAAATCTTCATTTTGTGTTAGTTTGTCATGATTTCTTCACGAAAACACGTTTTCCTATAATGGTAGGTTGAACTCTTATAGGGGAAGCGCAGGTTTCATGAAAACAACTCAGAATGTCAAGTTATAATGAAATCTTCACTTTGTGTTAGTTTGTCATGATTTCTTCACGAAAACACGTTTTCCTATAATGTTAGGTCGAACTCTTGTAGGGGAAGCGCAGGTTTCATGAAAACAACTCAGAATGTCAAGTTATAATGAAATCTTCATTTTGTGTTAGTTTGTCATGATTTCTTCACGAAAACACGTTTTCCTATAATGGTAGGTCGAACTCTTATAGGGGAAGCGCAGGTTTCATGAAAACAACTCAGAATGTCAAGTTATAATGAAATCTTCATTTTGTGTTAGTTTGTCATGATTTCTTCACGAAAACACGTTTTCCTATAATGGTAGGTCGAACTCTTGTAGGGGAAGCGCAGGTTTCATGAAAACAACTCAGAATGTCAAGTTATAATGAAATCTTCATTTTGTGTTAGTTTGTCATGATTTCTTCACGAAAACACGTTTTCCTATAATGGTAGGTTGAACTCTAGTAGGGGAAGCGCAGGTTTCATGAAAACAACTCAGAATGTCAAGTTATAATGAAATCTTCATTTTGTGTTAGTTTGTCATGATTTCTTCACGAAAACACGTTTTCCTATAATGGTAGGTCGAACTCTTGTAGGGGAAGCGCAGGTTTCATGAAAACAACTCAGAATGTCAAGTTATAATGAAATCTTCATTTTGTGTTAGTTTGTCATGATTTCTTCACGAAAACATGTTTTCCTATAATGGTAGGTCGAACTCTTGTAGGGGAAGCGCAGGTTTCATGAAAACAACTCAGAATGTCAAGTTATAATGAAATCTTCATTTTGTGTTAGTTTGTCATGATTTCTTCACGAAAACACGTTTTCCTATAATGGTAGGTTGAACTCTTGTAGGGGAAGCGCAGGTTTCATGAAAACAACTCAGAATGTCAAGTTATAATGAAATCTTCATTTTGTGTTAGTTTGTCATGATTTCTTCACGAAAACACGTTTTCCTATAATGGTAGGTCGAACTCTTGTAGGGGAAGCGTAGGTTTCATGAAAACAACTCAGAATGTCAAGTTATAATGAAATCTTCATTTTGTGTTAGTTTGTCATGATTTCTTCACGAAAACACGTTTTCCTATAATGTTAGGTCGAACTCTTGTAGGGGAAGCGCAGGTTTCATGAAAACAACTCAGAATGTCAAGTTATAATGAAATCTTCATTTTGTGTTAGTTTGTCATGATTTCTTCACGAAAACACGTTTTTCTATAATGGTAGGTTGAACTCTTATAGGGGAAGCGCAGGTTTCATGAAAACAACTCAGAATGTCAAGTTATAATGAAATCTTCATTTTGTGTTAGTTTGTCATGATTTCTTCACGAAAACACGTTTTCCTATAATGGAAGGTCGAACTCTTGTAGGGGAAGCGCAGGTTTCATGAAAACAACTCAGAATGTCAAGTTATAATGAAATCTTCATTTTGTGTTAGTTTGTCAGGATTTCTTCACGAAAACACGTTTTCCTATAATGGTAGGTTGAACTCTTATAGGGGAAGCGCAGGTTTCATGAAAACAACTCAGAATGTCAAGTTATAATGAAATCTTCATTTTGTGTTAGTTTGTCATGATTTCTTCACGAAAACACGTTTTTCTATAATGGTAGGTTGAACTCTTATAGGGGAAGCGCAGGTTTCATGAAAACAACTCAGAATGTCAAGTTATAATGAAATCTTCATTTTGTGTTAGTTTGTCATGATTTCTTCACGAAAACACGTTTTTCTATAATGGTAGGTTGAACTCTTATAGGGGAAGCGCAGGTTTCATGAAAACAACTCAGAATGTCAAGTTATAATGAAATCTTCATTTTGTGTTAGTTTGTCATGATTTCTTCACGAAAACACGTTTTTCTATAATGGTAGGTTGAACTCTTATAGGGGAAGCGCAGGTTTCATGAAAACAACTCAGAATGTCAAGTTATAATGAAATCTTCATTTTGTGTTAGTTTGTCATGATTTCTTCACGAAAACACGTTTTCCTATAATGTTAGGTCGAACTCTTGTAGGGGAAGCGCAGGTTTCATGAAAACAACTCAGAATGTCAAGTTATAATGAAATCTTCATTTTGTGTTAGTTTGTCATGATTTCTTCACGAAAACACGTTTTCCTATAATGGTAGTTTGAACTCTTCTAGGGAAAGTGCAGGTTTCATGAAAACAACTCAGAATGTCAAGTTATAATGAAATCTTCATTTTGTGTTAGTTTGTCATGATTTCTTCACGAAAACACGTTTTTCTATAATGGTAGGTCGAACTCTTATAGGGGAAGCGCAGGTTTCATGAAAACAACTCAGAATGTCAAGTTATAATGAAATCTTCATTTTGTGTTAGTTTGTCATGATTTCTTCACGAAATCACGTTTTCCTATAATGGTAGGTTGAACTCTTGTAGGGGAAGTGCAGGTTTCATGAAAACAACTCAGAATGTCAAGTTATAATGAAATCTTCATTTTGTGTTAGTTTGTCATGATTTCTTCACGAAAACACGTTTTTCTATAATGGTAGGTTGAACTCTTGTAGGGGAAGCGCAGGTTTCATGAAAACAACTCAGAATGTCAAGTTATAATGAAATCTTCATTTTGTGTTAGTTTGTCATGATTTCTTCACGAAAACACGTTTTTCTATAATGGTAGGTTGAACTCTTGTAGGGGAAGCGCAGGTTTCATGAAAACAACTCAGAATGTCAAGTTATAATGAAATCTTCATTTTGTGTTAGTTTGTCATGATTTCTTCACGAAAACACGTTTTCCTATAATGGAAGGTCGAACTCTTGTAGGGGAAGCGCAGGTTTCATGAAAACAACTCAGAATGTCAAGTTATAATGAAATCTTCATTTTGTGTTAGTTTGTCATGATTTCTTCACGAAAACACGTTTTCCTATAATGTTAGGTCGATCTCTTGTAGGGGAAGCGCAGGTTTCATGAAAACAACTCAGAATGTCAAGTTATAATGAAATCTTCATTTTGTGTTAGTTTGTCATGATTTCTTCACGAAAACACGTTTTCCTATAATGTTAGGTCGATCTCTTGTAGGGGAAGCGCAGGTTTCATGAAAACAACTCAGAATGTCAAGTTATAATGAAATCTTCATTTTGTGTTAGTTTGTCATGATTTCTTCACGAAAACACGTTTTCCTATAATGTTAGGTCGATCTCTTGTAGGGGAAGCGCAGGTTTCATGAAAACAACTCAGAATGTCAAGTTATAATGAAATCTTCATTTTGTGTTAGTTTGTCATGATTTCTTCACGAAAACACGTTTTCCTATAATGTTAGGTCGATCTCTTGTAGGGGAAGCGCAGGTTTCATGAAAACAACTCAGAATGTCAAGTTATAATGAAATCTTCATTTTGTGTTAGTTTGTCATGATTTCTTCACGAAAACACGTTTTCCTATAATGGTAGGTTGAACTCTTATAGGCGAAGCGCAGGTTTCATGAAAACAACTCAGAATGTCAAGTTATAATGAAATCTTCATTTTGTGTTAGTTTGTCATGATTTCTTCACGAAAACACGTTTTTCTATAATGGTAGGTTGAACTCTTATAGGGGAAGCGCAGGTTTCATGAAAACAACTCAGAATGTCAAGTTATAATGAAATCTTCATTTTGCGTTAGTTTGTCATGATTTCTTCACGAAAACACGTTTTCCTATAATGGTAGGTCGAACTCTTGTAGGGGAAGCGCAGGTTTCATGAAAACAACTCAGAATGTCAAGTTATAATGAAATCTTCATTTTGTGTTAGTTTGTCATGATTTCTTCACGAAAACACGTTTTCCTATAATGTTAGGTCGAACTCTTGTAGGGGAAGCGCAGGTTTCATGAAAACAACTCAGAATGTCAAGTTATAATGAAATCTTCATTTTGTGTTAGTTTGTCATGATTTCTTCACGAAAACACGTTTTTCTATAATGGTAGGTTGAACTCTTATAGGGGAAGCGCAGGTTTCATGAAAACAACTCAGAATGTCAAGTTATAATGAAATCTTCATTTTGTGTTAGTTTGTCATGATTTCTTCACGAAAACACGTTTTCCTATAATGGTAGGTTGAACTCTTGTAGGGGAAGCGCAGGTTTCATGAAAACATCTCAGAATGTCAAGTTATAATGAAATCTTCACTTTGTGTTAGTTTGTCATGATTTCTTCACGAAAACACGTTTTCCTATAATGGTAGGTCGAACTCTTGTAGGGGAAGCGCAGGTTTCATGAAAACAACTCAGAATGTCAAGTTATAATGAAATCTTCATTTTGTGTTAGTGTGTCATGATTTCTTCACGAAAACACGTTTTCCTATAATGGTAGGTCGAACTCTTGTAGGGGAAGCGCAGGTTTCATGAAATAAACTCAGAATGTCAAGTTATAATGAAATCTTCATTTTGTGTTAGTTTGTCATGATTTCTTCACGAAAACACGTTTTCCTATAATGGTAGGTCGAACTCTTGTAGGGGAAGCGCAGGTTTCATGAAAACAACTCAGAATGTCAAGTTATAATGAAATCTTCATTTTGTGTTAGTTTGTCATGATTTCTTCACGAAAACACGTTTTCCTATAATGGTAGGTTGAACTCTTATAGGGGAAGCGCAGGTTTCATGAAAACAACTCAGAATGTCAAGTTATAATGAAATCTTCATTTTGTGTTAGTTTGTCATGATTTCTTCACGAAAACACGTTTTCCTATAATGGTAGGTCGAACTCTTGTAGGGGAAGCGCAGGTTTCATGAAAACAACTCAGAATGTCAAGTTATAATGAAATCTTCATTTTGTGTTAGTTTGTCATGATTTCTTCACGAAAACACGTTTTCCTATAATGGTAGGTTGAACTCTTATAGGGGAAGCGCAGGTTTCATGAAAACAACTCAGAATGTCAAGTTATAATGAAATCTTCATTTTGTGTTAGTTTGTCATGATTTCTTCACGAAAACACGTTTTCCTATAATGGTAGGTTGAACTCTTATAGGGGAAGCGCAGGTTTCATGAAAACAACTCAGAATGTCAAGTTATAATGAAATCTTCATTTTGTGTTAGTTTGTCATGATTTCTTCACGAAAACACGTTTTCCTATAATGGTAGGTCGAACTCTTGTAGGGGAAGCGCAGGTTTCATGAATACAACTCAAAATGTCAAGTTATAATGAAATCTTCATTTTGTGTTAGTTTGTCATGATTTCTTCACGAAAACACGTTTTCCTATAATGGTAGGTTGAACTCTTATAGGGGAAGCGCAGGTTTCATGAAAACAACTCAGAATGTCAAGTTATAATGAAATCTTCATTTTGTGTTAGTTTGTCATGATTTCTTCACGAAAACACGTTTTCCTATAATGGTAGGTCGAACTCTTGTAGGGGAAGCGCAGGTTTCATGAAAACAACTCAAAATGTCAAGTTATAATGAAATCTTCATTTTGTGTTAGTTTGTCATGATTTCTTCACGAAAACACGTTTTCCTATAATGTTAGGTCGAACTCTTGTAGGGGAAGCGCAGGTTTCATGAAAACAACTCAGAATGTCAAGTTATAATGAAATCTTCATTTTGTGTTAGTTTGTCATGATTTCTTCACGAAAACACGTTTTCCTATAATGGTAGGTTGAACTCTTGTAGAGGAAGCGCAGGTTTCATGAAAACAACTCAGAATGTCAAGTTATAATGAAATCTTCATTTTGTGTTAGTTTGTCATGATTTCTTCACGAAAACACGTTTTTCTATAATGGTAGGTTGAACTCTTATAGGGGAAGCGCAGGTTTCATGAAAACAACTCAGAATGTCAAGTTATAATGAAATCTTCATTTTGTGTTAGTTTGTCATGATTTCTTCACGAAAACACGTTTTCCTATAATGTTAGGTCGAACTCTTGTAGGGGAAGCGCAGGTTTCATGAAAACAACTCAGAATGTCAAGTTATAATGAAATCTTCATTTTGTGTTAGTTTGTCATGATTTCTTCACGAAAACACGTTTTTCTATAATGGTAGGTTGAACTTTTATAGGGGAAGCGCAGGTTTCATGAAAACAACTCAGAATGTCAAGTTATAATGAAATCTTCATTTTGTGTTAGTTTGTCATGATTTCTTCACGAAAACACGTTTTCCTATAATGTTAGGTCGAACTCTTGTAGGGGAAGCGCAGGTTTCATGAAAACAACTCAGAATGTCAAGTTATAATGAAATCTTCATTTTGTGTTAGTTTGTCATGATTTCTTCACGAAAACACGTTTTCCTATAATGGTAGGTTGAACTCTTGTAGAGGAAGCGCAGGTTTCATGAAAACAACTCAGAATGTCAAGTTATAATGAAATCTTCATTTTGTGTTAGTTTGTCATGATTTCTTCACGAAAACACGTTTTTCTATAATGGTAGGTTGAACTCTTATAGGGGAAGCGCAGGTTTCATGAAAACAACTCAGAATGTCAAGTTATAATGAAATCTTCATTTTGTGTTAGTTTGTCATGATTTCTTCACGAAAACACGTTTTCCTATAATGTTAGGTCGAACTCTTGTAGGGGAAGCGCAGGTTTCATGAAAACAACTCAGAATGTCAAGTTATAATGAAATCTTCATTTTGTGTTAGTTTGTCATGATTTCTTCACGAAAACACGTTTTTCTATAATGGTAGGTTGAACTTTTATAGGGGAAGCGCAGGTTTCATGAAAACAACTCAGAATGTCAAGTTATAATGAAATCTTCATTTTGTGTTAGTTTGTCATGATTTCTTCACGAAAACACGTTTTCCTATAATGTTAGGTCGAACTCTTGTAGGGGAAGCGCAGGTTTCATGAAAACAACTCAGAATGTCAAGTTATAATGAAATCTTCATTTTGTGTTAGTTTGTCATGATTTCTTCACGAAAACACGTTTTCCTATAATGGTAGGTTGAACTCTTATAGGGGAAACGCAGGTTTCATGAAAACAACTCAGAATGTCAAGTTATAATGAAATCTTCATTTTGTGTTAGTTTGTCATGATTTCTTCACGAAAACACGTTTTCCTATAATGGTAGTTCGAACTCTTGTAGGGGAAGCGCAGGTTTCATGAAAACAACTCAGAATGTCAAGTTATAATGAAATCTTCATTTTGTGTTAGTTTGTCATGATTTCTTCACGAAAACACGTTTTCCTATAATGGTAGGTTGAACTCTTATAGGGGAAGCGCAGGTTTCATGAAAACAACTCAGAATGTCAAGTTATAATGAAATCTTCATTTTGTGTTAGTTTGTCATGATTTCTTCACGAAAACACGTTTTCCTATAATGGTAGGTCGAACTCTTGTAGGGGAAGCGCAGGTTTCATGAAAACAACTCAGAATGTCAAGTTATAATGAAATCTTCATTTTGTGTTAGTTTGTCATGATTTCTTCACGAAAACACGTTTTCCTATAATGGTAGGTTGAACTCTTATAGGGGAAGCGCAGGTTTCATGAAAACAACTCAGAATGTCAAGTTATAATGAAATCTTCATTTTGTGTTAGTTTGTCATGATTTCTTCACGAAAACACGTTTTCCTATAATGGTAGGTCGAACTCTTGTAGGGGAAGCGCAGGTTTCATGAAAACAACTCAGAATGTCAAGTTATAATGAAATCTTCATTTTGTGTTAGTTTGTCATGATTTCTTCACGAAAACACGTTTTCCTATAATGGTAGGTTGAACTCTAGTAGGGGAAGCGCAGGTTTCATGAAAACAACTCAGAATGTCAAGTTATAATGAAATCTTCATTTTGTGTTAGTTTGTCATGATTTCTTCACGAAAACACGTTTTCCTATAATGGTAGGTTGAACTCTAGTAGGGGAAGCGCAGGTTTCATGAAAACAACTCAGAATGTCAAGTTATAATGAAATCTTCATTTTGTGTTAGTTTGTCATGATTTCTTCACGAAAACACGTTTTCCTATAATGGTAGGTTGAACTCTAGTAGGGGAAGCGCAGGTTTCATGAAAACAACTCAGAATGTCAAGTTATAATGAAATCTTCATTTTGTGTTAGTTTGTCATGATTTCTTCACGAAAACACGTTTTCCTATAATGGTAGGTTGAACTCTAGTAGGGGAAGCGCAGGTTTCATGAAAACAACTCAGAATGTCAAGTTATAATGAAATCTTCATTTTGTGTTAGTTTGTCATGATTTCTTCACGAAAACACGTTTTCCTATAATGGTAGGTTGAACTCTTGTAGGGGAAGCGCAGGTTTCATGAAAACAACTCAGAATGTCAAGTTATAATGAAATCTTCATTTTGTGTTAGTTTGTCATGATTTCTTCACGAAAACACGTTTTTCTATGATGGTAGGTCGAACTCTTGTAGGGGAAGCGCAGGTTTCATGAAAACAACTCAGAATGTTAAGTTATAATGAAATCTTCATTTTGTGTTAGTTTGTCATGATTTCTTCACGAAAACACGTTTTCCTATAATGGTAGGTTGAACTCTAGTAGGGGAAGCGCAGGTTTCATGAAAACAACTCAGAATGTCAAGTTATAATGAAATCTTCATTTTGTGTTAGTTTGTCATGATTTCTTCACGAAAACACGTTTTCCTATAATGGTAGGTTGAACTCTAGTAGGGGAAGCGCAGGTTTCATGAAAACAACTCAGAATGTCAAGTTATAATGAAATCTTCATTTTGTGTTAGTTTGTCATGATTTCTTCACGAAAACACGTTTTCCTATAATGGTAGGTTGAACTCTAGTAGGGGAAGCGCAGGTTTCATGAAAACAACTCAGAATGTCAAGTTATAATGAAATCTTCATTTTGTGTTAGTTTGTCATGATTTCTTCACGAAAACACGTTTTCCTATAATGGTAGGTTGAACTCTAGTAGGGGAAGCGCAGGTTTCATGAAAACAACTCAGAATGTCAAGTTATAATGAAATCTTCATTTTGTGTTAGTTTGTCATGATTTCTTCACGAAAACACGTTTTCCTATAATGGTAGGTTGAACTCTTGTAGGGGAAGCGCAGGTTTCATGAAAACAACTCAGAATGTCAAGTTATAATGAAATCTTCATTTTGTGTTAGTTTGTCATGATTTCTTCACGAAAACACGTTTTCCTATAATGGTAGGTTGAACTCTTGTAGGGGAAGCGCAGGTTTCATGAAAACAACTCAGAATGTCAATTTATAATGAAATCTTGATTTTGTGTTAGTTTGTCATGATTTCTTCACGAAAACACGTTTTCCTATAATGGTAGGTTGAACTCTTGTAGGGGAAACGCAGGTTTCATGAAAACAACTCAGAATGTCAAGTTATAATGAAATCTTCACTTTGTGTTAGTTTGTCATGATTTCTTCACGAAAACACGTTTTCCTATAATGGTAGGTCGAACTCTTGTAGGGGAAGCGCAGGTTTCATGAAAACAACTCAGAATGTCAAGTTATAATGAAATCTTCATTTTGTGTTAGTTTGTCATGATTTCTTCACGAAAACACGTTTTCCTATAATGGTAGGTTGAACTCTTGTAGGGGAAACGCAGGTTTCATGAAAACAACTCAGAATGTCAAGTTATAATGAAATCTTCACTTTGTGTTAGTTTGTCATGATTTCTTCACGAAAACACGTTTTCCTATAATGGTAGGTCGAACTCTTGTAGGGGAAGCGCAGGTTTCATGAAAACAACTCAGAATGTCAAGTTATAATGAAATCTTCATTTTGTGTTAGTTTGTCATGATTTCTTCACGAAAACACGTTTTCCTATAATGGTAGGTTGAACTCTTATAGGGGAAGCGCAGGTTTCATGAAAACAACTCAGAATGTCAAGTTATAATGAAATCTTCATTTTGTGTTAGTTTGTCATGATTTCTTCACGAAAACACGTTTTCCTATAATGGTAGGTCGAACTCTTGTAGGGGAAGCGCAGGTTTCATGAAAACAACTCAGAATGTCAAGTTATAATGAAATCTTCATTTTGTGTTAGTTTGTCATGATTTCTTCACGAAAACACGTTTTCCTATAATGGTAGGTTGAACTCTAGTAGGGGAAGCGCAGGTTTCATGAAAACAACTCAGAATGTCAAGTTATAATGAAATCTTCATTTTGTGTTAGTTTGTCATGATTTCTTCACGAAAACACGTTTTCCTATAATGGTAGGTCGAACTCTTGTAGGGGAAGCGCAGGTTTCATGAAAACAACTCAGAATGTCAAGTTATAATGAAATCTTCATTTTGTGTTAGTTTGTCATGATTTCTTCACGAAAACACGTTTTCCTATAATGGTAGGTCGAACTCTTGTAGGGGAAGCGCAGGTTTCATGAAAACAACTCAGAATGTCAAGTTATAATGAAATCTTCATTTTGTGTTAGTTTGTCATGATTTCTTCACGAAAACACGTTTTCCTATAATGGTAGGTCGAACTCTTGTAGGGGAAGCGCAGGTTTCATGAAAACAACTCAGAATGTCAAGTTATAATGAAATCTTCATTTTGTGTTAGTTTGTCATGATTTCTTCACGAAAACACGTTTTCCTATAATGTTAGGTCGAACTCTTGTAGGGGAAGCGCAGGTTTCATGAAAACAACTCAGAATGTCAAGTTATAATGAAATCTTCATTTTGTGTTAGTTTGTCATGATTTCTTCACGAAAACACGTTTTTCTATAATGGTAGGTTGAACTCTTATAGGGGAAGCGCAGGTTTCATGAAAACAACTCAGAATGTCAAGTTATAATGAAATCTTCATTTTGTGTTAGTTTGTCATGATTTCTTCACGAAAACACGTTTTCCTATAATGGTAGGTCGAACTCTTGTAGGGGAAGCGCAGGTTTCATGAAAACAACTCAGAATGTCAAGTTATAATGAAATCTTCATTTTGTGTTAGTTTGTCAGGATTTCTTCACGAAAACACGTTTTCCTATAATGGTAGGTTGAACTCTTGTAGGGGAAGCGCAGGTTTCATGAAAACAACTCAGAATGTCAAGTTATAATGAAATCTTCATTTTGTGTTAGTTTGTCATGATTTCTTCACGAAAACACGTTTTCCTATAATGGTAGGTCGAACTCTTGTAGGGGAAGCGCAGGTTTCATGAAAACAACTCAGAATGTCAAGTTATAATGAAATCTTCATTTTGTGTTAGTTTGTCATGATTTCTTCACGAAAACACGTTTTCCTATAATGGTAGGTCGAACTCTTGTAGGGGAAGCGCAGGTTTCATGAAAACAACTCAGAATGTCAAGTTATAATGAAATCTTCATTTTGTGTTAGTTTGTCATGATTTCTTCACGAAAACACGTTTTCCTATAATGGTAGGTCGAACTCTTGTAGGGGAAGCGCAGGTTTCATGAAAACAACTCAGAATGTCAAGTTATAATGAAATCTTCATTTTGTGTTAGTTTGTCATGATTTCTTCACGAAAACACGTTTTCCTATAATGTTAGGTCGAACTCTTGTAGGGGAAGCGCAGGTTTCATGAAAACAACTCAGAATGTCAAGTTATAATGAAATCTTCATTTTGTGTTAGTTTGTCATGATTTCTTCACGAAAACACGTTTTTCTATAATGGTAGGTTGAACTCTTATAGGGGAAGCGCAGGTTTCATGAAAACAACTCAGAATGTCAAGTTATAATGAAATCTTCACTTTGTGTTAGTTTGTCATGATTTCTTCACGAAAACACGTTTTCCTATAATGGTAGGTCGAACTCTTGTAGGGGAAGCGCAGGTTTCATGAAAACAACTCAGAATGTCAAGTTATAATGAAATCTTCATTTTGTGTTAGTGTGTCATGATTTCTTCACGAAAACACGTTTTCCTATAATGGTAGGTCGAACTCTTGTAGGGGAAGCGCAGGTTTCATGAAATAAACTCAGAATGTCAAGTTATAATGAAATCTTCATTTTGTGTTAGTTTGTCATGATTTCTTCACGAAAACACGTTTTCCTATAATGGTAGGTCGAACTCTTGTAGGGGAAGCGCAGGTTTCATGAAAACAACTCAGAATGTCAAGTTATAATGAAATCTTCATTTTGTGTTAGTTTGTCATGATTTCTTCACGAAAACACGTTTTCCTATAATGGTAGGTCGAATTCTTGTAGGGCAAGCGCAGGTTTCATGAAAACAACTCAGAATGTCAAGTTATAATGAAATTTTCATTTTGTGTTAGTTTGTCATGATTTCTTCACGAAAACACGTTTTCCTATAATGGTAGGTTGAACTCTTGTAGAGGAAGCGCAGGTTTCATGAAAACAACTCAGAATGTCAAGTTATAATGAAATCTTCATTTTGTGTTAGTTTGTCATGATTTCTTCACGAAAACACGTTTTTCTATAATGGTAGGTTGAACTCTTATAGGGGAAGCGCAGGTTTCATGAAAACAACTCAGAATGTCAAGTTATAATGAAATCTTCATTTTGTGTTAGTTTGTCATGATTTCTTCACGAAAACACGTTTTCCTATAATGTTAGGTCGAACTCTTGTAGGGGAAGCGCAGGTTTCATGAAAACAACTCAGAATGTCAAGTTATAATGAAATCTTCATTTTGTGTTAGTTTGTCATGATTTCTTCACGAAAACACGTTTTTCTATAATGGTAGGTTGAACTCTTATAGGGGAAGCGCAGGTTTCATGAAAACAACTCAGAATGTCAAGTTATAATGAAATCTTCATTTTGTGTTAGTTTGTCATGATTTCTTCACGAAAACACGTTTTCCTATAATGTTAGGTCGAACTCTTGTAGGGGAAGCGCAGGTTTCATGAAAACAACTCAGAATGTCAAGTTATAATGAAATCTTCATTTTGTGTTAGTTTGTCATGATTTCTTCACGAAAACACGTTTTCCTATAATGGTAGGTTGAACTCTTATAGGGGAAGCGCAGGTTTCATGAAAACAACTCAGAATGTCAAGTTATAATGAAATCTTCATTTTGTGTTAGTTTGTCATGATTTCTTCACGAAAACACGTTTTCCTATAATGGTAGTTCGAACTCTTGTAGGGGAAGCGCAGGTTTCATGAAAACAACTCAGAATGTCAAGTTATAATGAAATCTTCATTTTGTGTTAGTTTGTCATGATTTCTTCACGAAAACACGTTTTCCTATAATGGTAGGTTGAACTCTTATAGGGGAAGCGCAGGTTTCATGAAAACAACTCAGAATGTCAAGTTATAATGAAATCTTCATTTTGTGTTAGTTTGTCATGATTTCTTCACGAAAACACGTTTTCCTATAATGGTAGGTCGAACTCTTGTAGGGGAAGCGCAGGTTTCATGAAAACAACTCAGAATGTCAAGTTATAATGAAATCTTCATTTTGTGTTAGTTTGTCATGATTTCTTCACGAAAACACGTTTTCCTATAATGGTAGGTTGAACTCTTATAGGGGAAGCGCAGGTTTCATGAAAACAACTCAGAATGTCAAGTTATAATGAAATCTTCATTTTGTGTTAGTTTGTCATGATTTCTTCACGAAAACACGTTTTCCTATAATGGTAGGTCGAACTCTTGTAGGGGAAGCGCAGGTTTCATGAAAACAACTCAAAATGTCAAGTTATAATGAAATCTTCATTTTGTGTTAGTTTGTCATGATTTCTTCACGAAAACACGTTTTCCTATAATGTTAGGTCGAACTCTTGTAGGGGAAGCGCAGGTTTCATGAAAACAACTCAGAATGTCAAGTTATAATGAAATCTTCATTTTGTGTTAGTTTGTCATGATTTCTTCACGAAAACACGTTTTCCTATAATGGTAGGTTGAACTCTTGTAGAGGAAGCGCAGGTTTCATGAAAACAACTCAGAATGTCAAGTTATAATGAAATCTTCATTTTGTGTTAGTTTGTCATGATTTCTTCACGAAAACACGTTTTCTATAATGGTAGGTTGAACTCTTATAGGGGAAGCGCAGGTTTCATGAAAACAACTCAGAATGTCAAGTTATAATGAAATCTTCACTTTGTGTTAGTTTGTCATGATTTCTTCACGAAAACACGTTTTCCTATAATGGTAGGTCGAACTCTTGTAGGGGAAGCGCAGGTTTCATGAAAACAACTCAGAATGTCAAGTTATAATGAAATCTTCATTTTGTGTTAGTGTGTCATGATTTCTTCACGAAAACACGTTTTCCTATAATGGTAGGTCGAACTCTTGTAGGGGAAGCGCAGGTTTCATGAAATAAACTCAGAATGTCAAGTTATAATGAAATCTTCATTTTGTGTTAGTTTGTCATGATTTCTTCACGAAAACACGTTTTCCTATAATGGTAGGTCGAATTCTTGTAGGGGCAAGCGCAGGTTTCATGAAAACAACTCAGAATGTCAAGTTATAATGAAATCTTCATTTTGTGTTAGTTTGTCATGATTTCTTCACGAAAACACGTTTTCCTATAATGGTAGGTTGAACTCTTGTAGAGGAAGCGCAGGTTTCATGAAAACAACTCAGAATGTCAAGTTATAATGAAATCTTCATTTTGTGTTAGTTTGTCATGATTTCTTCACGAAAACACGTTTTCCTATAATGGTAGGTCGAACTCTTGTAGGGGAAGCGCAGGTTTCATGAAAACAACTCAGAATGTCAAGTTATAATGAAATCTTCATTTTGTGTTAGTTTGTCATGATTTCTTCACGAAAACACGTTTTCCTATAATGGTAGGTCGAATTCTTGTAGGGCAAGCGCAGGTTTCATGAAAACAACTCAGAATGTCAAGTTATAATGAAATCTTCATTTTGTGTTAGTTTGTCATGATTTCTTCACGAAAACACGTTTTCCTATAATGGTAGGTTGAACTCTTGTAGAGGAAGCGCAGGTTTCATGAAAACAACTCAGAATGTCAAGTTATAATGAAATCTTCATTTTGTGTTAGTTTGTCATGATTTCTTCACGAAAACACGTTTTTCTATAATGGTAGGTTGAACTCTTATAGGGGAAGCGCAGGTTTCATGAAAACAACTCAGAATGTCAAGTTATAATGAAATCTTCATTTTGTGTTAGTTTGTCATGATTTCTTCACGAAAACACGTTTTCCTATAATGTTAGGTCGAACTCTTGTAGGGGAAGCGCAGGTTTCATGAAAACAACTCAGAATGTCAAGTTATAATGAAATCTTCATTTTGTGTTAGTTTGTCATGATTTCTTCACGAAAACACGTTTTTCTATAATGGTAGGTCGAACTCTTATAGGGGAAGCGCAGGTTTCATGAAAACAACTCAGAATGTCAAGTTATAATGAAATCTTCATTTTGTGTTAGTTTGTCATGATTTCTTCACGAAAACACGTTTTCCTATAATGTTAGGTCGAACTCTTGTAGGGGAAGCGCAGGTTTCATGAAAACAACTCAGAATGTCAAGTTATAATGAAATCTTCATTTTGTGTTAGTTTGTCATGATTTCTTCACGAAAACACGTTTTCCTATAATGGTAGGTCGAACTCTTATAGGGGAAGCGCAGGTTTCATGAAAACAACTCAGAATGTCAAGTTATAATGAAATCTTCATTTTGTGTTAGTTTGTCATGATTTCTTCACGAAAACACGTTTTCCTATAATGGTAGGTCGAACTCTTGTAGGGGAAGCGCAGGTTTCATGAAAACAACTCAGAATGTCAAGTTATAATGAAATCTTCATTTTGTGTTAGTTTGTCATGATTTCTTCACGAAAACACGTTTTCCTATAATGTTAGGTCGAACTCTTATAGGGGAAGCGCAGGTTTCATGAAAACAACTCAGAATGTCAAGTTATAATGAAATCTTCATTTTGTGTTAGTTTGTCATGATTTCTTCACGAAAACACGTTTTCCTATAATGGTAGGTCGAACTCTTGTAGGGGAAGCGCAGGTTTCATGAAAACAACTCAGAATGTCAAGTTATAATGAAATCTTCATTTTGTGTTAGTTTGTCATGATTTCTTCACGAAAACACGTTTTCCTATAATGGTAGGTTGAACTCTTGTAGGGGAAGCGCAGGTTTCATGAAAACAACTCAGAATGTCAAGTTATAATGAAATCTTCATTTTGTGTTAGTTTGTCATGATTTCTTCACGAAAACACGTTTTCCTATAATGGTAGGTCGAACTCTTGTAGGGGAAGCGCAGGTTTCATGAAAACAACTCAGAATGTCAAGTTATAATGAAATCTTCATTTTGTGTTAGTTTGTCATGATTTCTTCACGAAAACACGTTTTCCTATAATGGTAGGTTGAACTCTAGTAGGGGAAGCGCAGGTTTCATGAAAACAACTCAGAATGTCAAGTTATAATGAAATCTTCATTTTGTGTTAGTTTGTCATGATTTCTTCACGAAAACACGTTTTCCTATAATGGTAGGTTGAACTCTTGTAGGGAAGCGCAGGTTTCATGAAAACAACTCAGAATGTCAAGTTATAATGAAATCTTCATTTTGTGTTAGTTTGTCATGATTTCTTCACGAAAACACGTTTTCCTATAATGGTAGGTCGAACTCTTGTAGGGGAAGCGCAGGTTTCATGAAAACAACTCAGAATGTCAAGTTATAATGAAATCTTCATTTTGTGTTAGTTTGTCATGATTTCTTCACGAAAACACGTTTTCCTATGAATGGTAGGTCGAACTCTTGTAGGGGAAGCGCAGGTTTCATGAAAACAACTCAGAATGTCAAGTTATAATGAAATCTTCATTTTGTGTTAGTTTGTCATGATTTCTTCACGAAAACACGTTTTCCTATAATGGTAGGTTGAACTCTTGTAGGGGAAGCGCAGGTTTCATGAAAACAACTCAGAATGTCAAGTTATAATGAAATCTTCATTTTGTGTTAGTTTGTCATGATTTCTTCACGAAAACACGTTTTCCTATAATGGTAGGTTGAACTCTTGTAGGGGAACGCAGGTTTCATGAAAACAACTCAGAATGTCAAGTTATAATGAAATCTTCACTTTGTGTTAGTTTGTCATGATTTCTTCACGAAAACACGTTTTCCTATAATGGTAGGTCGAACTCTTGTAGGGGAAGCGCAGGTTTCATGAAAACAACTCAGAATGTCAAGTTATAATGAAATCTTCATTTTGTGTTAGTTTGTCATGATTTCTTCACGAAAACACGTTTTCCTATAATGGTAGGTTGAACTCTTGTAGGGGAAGCGCAGGTTTCATGAAAACAACTCAGAATGTCAAGTTATAATGAAATCTTCATTTTGTGTTAGTTTGTCATGATTTCTTCACGAAAACACGTTTTCCTATAATGGTAGGTCGAACTCTTGTAGGGGAAGCGCAGGTTTCATGAAAACAACTCAGAATGTCAAGTTATAATGAAATCTTCATTTTGTGTTAGTTTGTCATGATTTCTTCACGAAAACACGTTTTCCTATAATGGTAGGTCGAACTCTTGTAGGGGAAGCGCAGGTTCATGAAAACAACTCAGAATGTCAAGTTATAATGAAATCTTCATTTTGTGTTAGTTTGTCATGATTTCTTCACGAAAACACGTTTTCCTATAATGGTAGGTCGAACTCTTGTAGGGGAAGCGCAGGTTTCATGAAAACAACTCAGAATGTCAAGTTATAATGAAATCTTCATTTTGTGTTAGTTTGTCATGATTTCTTCACGAAAACACGTTTTCCTATAATGGTAGGTCGAACTCTTGTAGGGGAAGCGCAGGTTTCATGAAAACAACTCAGAATGTCAAGTTATAATGAAATCTTCATTTTGTGTTAGTTTGTCATGATTTCTTCACGAAAACACGTTTTCCTATAATGGTAGGTCGAACTCTTGTAGGGGAAGCGCAGGTTTCATGAAAACAACTCAGAATGTCAAGTTATAATGAAATCTTCATTTTGTGTTAGTTTGTCATGATTTCTTCACGAAAACACGTTTTCCTATAATGGTAGGTCGAACTCTTGTAGGGGAAGCGCAGGTTTCATGAAAACAACTCAGAATGTCAAGTTATAATGAAATCTTCATTTTGTGTTAGTTTGTCATGATTTCTTCACGAAAACACGTTTTCCTATAATGGTAGGTCGAACTCTTGTAGGGGAAGCGCAGGTTTCATGAAAACAACTCAGAATGTCAAGTTATAATGAAATCTTCATTTTGTGTTAGTTTGTCATGATTTCTTCACGAAAACACGTTTTCCTATAATGGTAGGTCGAACTCTTGTAGGGGAAGCGCAGGTTTCATGAAAACACTCAGAATGTCAAGTTATAATGAAATCTTCATTTTGTGTTAGTTTGTCATGATTTCTTCACGAAAACACGTTTTCTATAATGGTAGGTCGAACTCTTGTAGGGGAAGCGCAGGTTTCATGAAAACAACTCAGAATGTCAAGTTATAATGAAATCTTCATTTTGTGTTAGTTTGTCATGATTTCTTCACGAAAACACGTTTTCCTATAATGGTAGGTCGAACTCTTGTAGGGGAAGCGGCAGGTTTCATGAAAACAACTCAGAATGTCAAGTTATAATGAAATCTTCATTTTGTGTTAGTTTGTCATGATTTCTTCACGAAAACACGTTTTCCTATAATGGTAGGTCGAACTCTTGTAGGGGAAGCGCAGGTTTCATGAAAACAACTCAGAATGTCAAGTTATAATGAAATCTTCATTTTGTGTTAGTTTGTCATGATTTCTTCACGAAAACACGTTTTCCTATAATGGTAGGTTGAACTCTTGTAGGGGAAGCGCAGGTTTCATGAAAACAACTCAGAATGTCAAGTTATAATGAAATCTTCATTTTGTGTTAGTTTGTCATGATTTCTTCACGAAAACACGTTTTCCTATAATGGTAGGTCGAACTCTTGTAGGGGAAGCGCAGGTTTCATGAAAACAACTCAGAATGTCAAGTTATAATGAAATCTTCATTTTGTGTTAGTTTGTCATGATTTCTTCACGAAAACACGTTTTCCTATAATGGTAGGTCGAACTCTTGTAGGGGAAGCGCAGGTTTCATGAAAACAACTCAGAATGTCAAGTTATAATGAAATCTTCATTTTGTGTTAGTTTGTCATGATTTCTTCACGAAAACACGTTTTCCTATAATGTTAGGTCGAACTCTTGTAGGGGAAGCGCAGGTTTCATGAAAACAACTCAGAATGTCAAGTTATAATGAAATCTTCATTTTGTGTTAGTTTGTCATGATTTCTTCACGAAAACACGTTTTCCTATAATGGTAGGTCGAACTCTTGTAGGGGAAGCGCAGGTTTCATGAAAACAACTCAGAATGTCAAGTTATAATGAAATCTTCATTTTGTGTTAGTTTGTCATGATTTCTTCACGAAAACACGTTTTCCTATAATGGTAGGTCGAACTCTTGTAGGGGAAGCGCAGGTTTCATGAAAACAACTCAGAATGTCAAGTTATAATGAAATCTTCATTTTGTGTTAGTTTGTCATGATTTCTTCACGAAAACACGTTTTCCTATAATGGTAGGTCGAACTCTTGTAGGGGAAGCGCAGGTTTCATGAAAACAACTCAGAATGTCAAGTTATAATGAAATCTTCATTTTGTGTTAGTTTGTCATGATTTCTTCACGAAAACACGTTTTCCTATAATGGTAGGTCGAACTCTTGTAGGGGAAGCGCAGGTTTCATGAAAACAACTCAGAATGTCAAGTTATAATGAAATCTTCATTTTGTGTTAGTTTGTCATGATTTCTTCACGAAAACACGTTTTCCTATAATGGTAGGTTGAACTCTTGTAGGGGAAGCGCAGGTTTCATGAAAACAACTCAGAATGTCAAGTTATAATGAAATCTTCATTTTGTGTTAGTTTGTCATGATTTCTTCACGAAAACACGTTTTCCTATAATGGTAGGTTGAACTCTTATAGGGGAAGCGCAGGTTTCATGAAAACAACTCAGAATGTCAAGTTATAATGAAATCTTCATTTTGTGTTAGTTTGTCATGATTTCTTCACGAAAACACGTTTTCCTATAATGTTAGGTCGAACTCTTGTAGGGGAAGCGCAGGTTTCATGAAAACAACTCAGAATGTCAAGTTATAATGAAATCTTCATTTTGTGTTAGTTTGTCATGATTTCTTCACGAAAACACGTTTTCCTATAATGGTAGGTTGAACTCTTATAGGGGAAGCGCAGGTTTCATGAAAACAACTCAGAATGTCAAGTTATAATGAAATCTTCATTTTGTGTTAGTTTGTCATGATTTCTTCACGAAAACACGTTTTCCTATAATGGTAGGTCGAACTCTTGTAGGGGAAGCGCAGGTTTCATGAAAACAACTCAGAATGTCAAGTTATAATGAAATCTTCATTTTGTGTTAGTTTGTCATGATTTCTTCACGAAAACACGTTTTCCTATAATGGTAGGTTGAACTCTTATAGGGGAAGCGCAGGTTTCATGAAAACAACTCAGAATGTCAAGTTATAATGAAATCTTCATTTTGTGTTAGTTTGTCATGATTTCTTCACGAAAACACGTTTTCCTATAATGGTAGGTCGAACTCTTGTAGGGAAGCGCAGGTTTCATGAAAACAACTCAGAATGTCAAGTTATAATGAAATCTTCATTTTGTGTTAGTTTGTCATGATTTCTTCACGAAAACACGTTTTCCTATAATGGTAGGTTGAACTCTTATAGGGGAAGCGCAGGTTTCATGAAAACAACTCAGAATGTCAAGTTATAATGAAATCTTCATTTTGTGTTAGTTTGTCATGATTTCTTCACGAAAACACGTTTTCCTATAATGGTAGGTCGAACTCTTGTAGGGGAAGCGCAGGTTTCATGAAAACAACTCAGAATGTCAAGTTATAATGAAATCTTCATTTTGTGTTAGTTTGTCATGATTTCTTCACGAAAACACGTTTTCCTATAATGGTAGGTTGAACTCTTGTAGGGGAAGCGCAGGTTTCATGAAAACAACTCAGAATGTCAAGTTATAATGAAATCTTCATTTTGTGTTAGTTTGTCATGATTTCTTCACGAAAACACGTTTTCCTATAATGGTAGGTCGAACTCTTGTAGGGGAAGCGCAGGTTTCATGAAAACAACTCAGAATGTCAAGTTATAATGAAATCTTCATTTTGTGTTAGTTTGTCATGATTTCTTCACGAAAACACGTTTTCCTATAATGGTAGGTCGAACTCTTGTAGGGGAAGCGCAGGTTTCATGAAAACAACTCAGAATGTCAAGTTATAATGAAATCTTCATTTTGTGTTAGTTTGTCATGATTTCTTCACGAAAACACGTTTCCTATAATGGTAGGTGAACTCTTGTAGGGGAAGCGCAGGTTTCATGAAAACAACTCAGAATGTCAAGTTATAATGAAATCTTCATTTTGTGTTAGTTTGTCATGATTTCTTCACGAAAACACGTTTTCTATAATGGTAGGTTGAACTCTTATAGGGGAAGCGCAGGTTTCATGAAAACAACTCAGAATGTCAAGTTATAATGAAATCTTCATTTTGTGTTAGTTTGTCATGATTTCTTCACGAAAACACGTTTTCCCTATAATGTTAGGTCGAACTCTTGTAGGGGAAGCGCAGGTTTCATGAAAACAACTCAGAATGTCAAGTTATAATGAAATCTTCATTTTGTGTTAGTTTGTCATGATTTCTTCACGAAAACACGTTTTCTATAATGGTAGGTTGACTCTTATAGGGAAACGCAGGTTTCATGAAAACAACTCAGAATGTCAAGTTATAATGAAATCTTCATTTTGTGTTAGTTTGTCATGATTTCTTCACGAAAACACGTTTCCTATAATGGTAGTCGAACTCTTGTAGGGGAAGCGCAGGTTTCATGAAAACAACTCAGAATGTCAAGTTATAAATGAAATCTTCATTTTGTGTTAGTTTGTCATGATTTCTTCACGAAAACACGTTTTCCTATAATGGTAGGTTGAACTCTTATAGGGGAAGCGCAGGTTTCATGAAAACAACTCAGAATGTCAAGTTATAATGAAATCTTCATTTTGTGTTAGTTTGTCATGATTTCTTCACGAAACACGTTTTCCTATAATGGTAGGTCGAACTCTTGTAGGGGAAGCGCAGGTTTCATGAAAACAACTCAGAATGTCAAGTTATAATGAAATCTCATTTTGTGTTAGTTTGTCATGATTTCTTCACGAAAACACGTTTTCCTATAATGGTAGGTTGAACTCTTATAGGGGAAGCGCAGGTTTCATGAAAACAACTCAGAATGTCAAGTTATAATGAAATCTTCATTTTGTGTTAGTTTGTCATGATTTCTTCACGAAAACACGTTTTCCTATAATGGTAGGTCGAACTCTTGTAGGGGAAGCGCAGGTTTCATGAAAACAACTCAGAATGTCAAGTTATAATGAAATCTTCATTTTGTGTTAGTTTGTCATGATTTCTTCACGAAACACGTTTTCCTATAATGGTAGGTTGAACTCTAGTAGGGGAAGCGCAGGTTTCATGAAAACAACTCAGAATCTCTCTTGAACTCTTGAGGGAACGCAGGTTTCATGGGAAAACAACTCAGAATGTCAAGTTATAATGAAATTCTTCATTTTGTGTTAGTTTGTCATGATTTTCTCACGGAAACACGTTTCCTATAAATGTTAGGTTGAACACTTGTAGGGGAAGGGGGGGCCCAGGGTTTTCATGAAAACAAACTCAGAAA